>NW_028327182.1:66807612-67110642 GCF_987537825.1 Furipterus horrens
AAATGACCCATGGAGGTGAACAACAATGTGGGGTTTGACTGTTGAAGAATGGGTGGGCTGTGTCTGAGGGGAGTAATCAGGGGAAAAGTGGGACAATTCTAATAAAATAAATAAATAAATAAATAAATAATAAATAAAACACAAAAAGTAAAGGGGTGGAAAAAGATATTTCATGCAAATGGACGGGAAAAAACTTCTGGTATAGCAATAATTAAATCCAACAAAATAGACTTTGAACCAAAGGCTATAGTAAGAGACAAGGAAGAACACTACATAGTGATACAGTGAACACTCCAACAAGAGGATATAATCCTAAAAAACATTTATGCACACAAAATAGGAGCACTTAAATATGTAAAGCAAATCTTTTTTTTTCAGTAGCTTAATTTTTCTTATATTCACACTCAGTGCTTTCTTATTTATTTATTTATTTATTTAGTTAGTTAGTTAGTTAGTTTTTGGTTTTTCAATTACAGTTGTCCCATTTTCCCCCCATTGCTCTCCCCCACCCAGCCTACCCCCTCTCCCGCAATCATATCCATCCCCGTTGTCCGCATCCATGAGTCATTTATACACGTTCTTTGACTAAACCCTTCCTTTACTTATCCCCCTTTTCTCCCCCCTATTGACTGCTATTCTGCTCTTTGTTCTATTTAGTACTTTTATTTTTGTTGTTCTTTAGTTTCCTGTATTAGGTGGTATCATATGGTATTTTTTGTAAACAAATCTTGATAGACATAAAGGGAAAGAGCAACTGAAATGCAGTCATAGTAGGGTACTTTAACACCCTATTCACTTCAATAATAGATCTTCCAGACAGAAAATCAACTAGGAGACAGGTGCTTTCAATGACATATTAAAGCAAATGTATTTAATTGATATCTTCAGAGCATGTCACCGCCCCCCCCAAAAAAGCAGAATATATATACTTTTCAAGTGCGCATGGAACACTTTATAGGATAGACCGCCCTTAGGATACAAAACAAGTCTGAATAAATTTAAGAACGTTGATCATATCAAACATCTTCTCTGACTACAATACTATAAAACTAGAAATAAATCATAACTGGACCCAAATAAATAAAGTCAGAAATGAAGGAGAAATAACTGACATAAAAGAAATACAAAAGATTGTAAGAAAACATTATGAACAACTACATGCCAACAAATTGGACAACCTGGACAAAATAAATAAATTACTAGAAACAAAAAGTCTTCCAAAACTAAATCAGAAAAAATCAGAGAATCTGAATAGACAGATTACACATAGTGAAAATGAAGCAGTAATCAAAAAAACTACCAAGAAAAAAAGCCCTGTCTCACATGGCTTCACAGGTGAATTTTACCAAACATTCCAAAAAGAACTAAAATGTCTCCTCCTAAAACAATTTCAAAAAATTAAGGAGGAGGGAAGGCTCTCAAACTCATTTTACAGGGCCAACATTACCCTAATTCTAAAACCAGATAGAGACTCTACAAAAAAGTAAAAAAAAAAATTTAGGCCAATGTCTCTGATAAACATAGATGCTAAAATTCTCAACAAAATATTAGCTAACTGAATACAGCAATGCATCACAAAGATCATACATCAAGATCAAGTGAGTTTACTATGAGAATCCATGGTTCATACAACATTCACAAATCAATAAATGTGATTCACCACATAAACAAAATGAAGGATAAAAACCACTTGACCATGTCAAAAGATGAAGAGAAAGAATTTGATAAAATCCAGCATCCATGTATGATAATAAAAAAAAAAACTCAACAAAATGGGAATAGAGGGAGCATCCCTAAACATAATAAAGGTTATATAAGATGAACTCCTGCCAGCATCATACACAACAGACACAAACTATAATCATTCCCCTTAAAGTCGAGAACAAGACAGGGATGTCTGCTTTCACCTCTCTTATTCAACATAGTACTAAAAGTCCTAGCCACAGCAATCAGACAAGAAGAAAAAAAAGAAGGCATTCAAATTGAAAAGAAGGAAGTAAAACTCTTTGTTTGCAGATGACGTGATAAACTATGTAGAGAACCCCATAGATTCCACCAAGGAACTAGAAAAATTGATCAAAGAATTCAGCAAAGCAGCAGGATACAAAATTAATATCCAGAAAGCAGTTCCATTTTTATATGAAAATAATGAACTATCCAAAATAGAAATTAAGAAAACAATCCCACTCAAATTGCTTTAAAAATAATAAAATACTTAGGGATAAATCTGACCAAAGATATATTGACAAAATACCTTTATCTGGAAAATTATAAGACACTGAAGAAGGAAATTGAAGAATATACAAATAAATGAAAGCACATACAGTGTCCATGGGTAGAAAGAATTCACATGATTAAAATGCCCATGCTGAGATGTGTAGCTCTGGCTCAAAGGGGAAAGAGCAGAATGGAATCAAAGAGTCTCCAAAACGCTGCCTAGACCCAAACTGGTACACGATCTGACATCACCAGGGGCAGATCCAGGAAGTGCAGATCAATATAAAAAGCAGCAACAAACAGTAAGAGTCACAAAAATGGGGAGACAGAGAAACAAACCCCCATCAAAAGGAAAGGAAGAATCCACAGGAAGAGTGCTAAATGAAATAGAGGGAAGCAAACTATCTGATATGGAATTCAAAACCTGGATTATGGGGAAGCTCAATGAGCTCAGCGGCAACTACCAAGAACTCCAGGGAAACTACAAGGAACTCCAGAAAAACTACAAGGAACTTACTGAGAATTACACCAGCAGGATAAAGGACATAAAAGCTACCAATAAGAGCCAGAAGGAAATGAAGAATACAATTTCTGAATTGAAGAACACAGTAGAAGGAATTAAAAGCAGGCTAGAGGAAGCAGAAGATTGGATCGGTGAGCTGGAGGACAATGTAAAAAAAATTCCCAGACAATGCAACAAATTGAAAAAAGGCTGAAAAAGAATGAAGAGGTTTTAAGACAACTGAAGGACAACATGAAACGTAATAATATCTGTATCTTAGCAATACCAGAAAGAGAAGAAGAGGAGCAAGGGATATAAAACCTGTTTGAAAAAGTAATGACAGAAAGCTTCCCTAACATGATGAGAGAAAGGGTCATGCAAGTCCAGGAAGCACAGAAGGTCCCAATGAAGATGAAGTCAAACAGGCCCACTTCAAGATACATCATAATTATAATGACAACATTCAAAGACAAAGAGAGTATCATAAAAACAGCAAGAGAGAAACAACTAATAATATACAAGGGAGCTCCAATAAGGCTATCATCAGATTTCTCAGTAGAAACACACTACAAGCCAGAAGAGAATGGCAAAATAGATTCCAAGCGATGAAAAACAAAGGCCTACAACCAAGAATACTCTACCCAGCAAGGCTCTCATTTAAAATGGAAGGTGAAATAAGGAGCTTCCAAGACAAAAGAAGGCTAAAAGAATACATCTCCACCAAACCAGCATTGCAAGGGATGCTAAAGGGTCTGCTTTAAGAAGAGGAAGAGTAGAATAATAGTCAATAGGGGGGAGGAGGGAGGGAGAGAATGGGGATAAGTAAAGGAAGGGTATATTCAAGGAATGTGTATAAATGACTCATGGACATGGACAACGGGTAGGGATATAATTGCAGGAGAAGGGGTGGGCTGGGTTGGGGGGAGCAATGAGGGGAAAATGGGACAACTGTAATTGAAAAACCAAAAAATAAAAGGAAAGAAAAAAAGAGAAAGAAACAGAGAGACAGAGAGGTACACAAGTACAAAGGGGGAAAATGACAATGAATAAGTTTCTATCAATAATAACCTTAAATGTAAATGGATTAAATGCTCCAATCAAAAGACATAGGGTAGCTGAATGGATTAGAAAACATGACCCACTTATATGTTGCCTACAAGAGACCCACCTTGGAACAAACGATCTACACATACTGAAAGTGAAGAAATGGAAAAAAGTATTTCAAGCAAATGGACATGAAAAAAAAGCTGGGGTAGCAATAATATATATATATATTTAATATATAATCAGATAAAACAGATTTCACAGCAAAGTCCATAAAAAGAGACAAAGAAGGACATTTCATAATACTTAAGGGAAAAGTCCATCAAGAAGATATAACTCTTGTAAACATATATGCACCCAACATAGGAGCACCCAAATTTGTAAGGGAAATCTTGAAAGACTTCAGGAAGGATATAGACAGCAACACACTCATAGTAGGGGACTTTAACACCCCATTGTCAACAATGGACAAATTATCAAAGCAAAGAAACACCAAAGAGTTTGAGGCATTGAACAATACTCTAGATCAAATGGACTTAGTTGATATATATAGAACTTTTCACCCCAAAGAAAAAAATATACATTTTTTTCAAGTGCACATGGTACATTTTCAAAGATAGACCACGTGATAGGACACAAAACAAGCCTCAACAAATTCAAGAAAATTTAAATCATATCAAGCATCTTCTTAGATCACAATGCCTTGAAACTAGAAATCAACCTCAAGAAAAAAAATCAAAGACATCCAAACTCATGGAAAATGAATAACATGATATTAAATAAATGGGTTAACAATGACATCAAGGAAGAAATCAAGAAGTTTCTGGAAGCAAATGATAATGAACACACGACAACGAAAAACCTATGGGAATCAGTGAAAGCAGCCCTGAGAGGAAAGTTCATTGTAGGTGTAGTGTTGTGGATGTAATCAAGCGACACTGAGGTAATTCCGGCAGACAGAATTATTGGACGAATGGGGGGCTGCCGCACGCTCAGGCAGATCAGCCAAGAGCAGCGCAGAAGTCCATCCTTTTATTGAGTTTAACATGATACTAAAAATGGATTAATGAAAACAGGCTCAAGGTAGAAAATTTTAAAATTTGTATAGAGCACAATCGTTATCTAAAAGTTAAGCAAAATAACATATGTTGAGGCTTTAACTTTCTAAAGATTTATAGCTTTGTCTTTAGGTCTGCTTTCAGACAAGAGTTATCTAAAAGGCAAGGAGATGGAGTACTCAGCAAGGTCTCTTTGCACGCAGGATACCATGGCTCAGCGGCCTGATACAGCTTTGCAGCTTCAGGCATCAGCAAGGCCAGCTCCCTCATCTAAGTCACAGGACACCCGGGCTGAAGGACGTGGAAACATGTCCTTCTTCAAGGGGCCTGATTTCCTCTAACAGTTCATAGCAACACAGGCCTATCTAAAAGAGATAGAAGAATCTCTAATTAAAAATTAACCCTACAGCTACAGGAATGAGAAGAAGAACAACAAACAAAGCCCAGAGTGAGTAGCAGGAAGGGAATCATCATGATCAGAGCATAATTAAATGACATAGAGACCAAACAAACAATTCAAAAGATCAATAGAAGTAGGAGCTGGTTCTTCAAAAGGATAAACAAAATCGACAAGCCTTTAGCCAGGCTCATCAAGAAAAAAAGAAAGAAGACCTAAATAAACCAAATCAGAAATGAAAAAGGAGAAATAACGACTGATACCACAGAAATACAAAGGATTGTAAGAAATTACTACAAACAAATGTATGGCAAGATATTTGACAACCTAGAAGAAATGGACAAATTTCTAGAAACATATAACCTTCCAAAACTAAATCAAGAAGAAGTAGAAAGTCTCAACAAACCAATAACAAAGAAGGAAATTGAAACAGTAATCAAAAATCTCCAAGCACACAAAAGCCCTGGACCAGATGGCTTCACAGGCGAATTTTACAAAACATTTATGGAAGAACTAACTCCTACCCTCCTCAAACTATTCCAAAATATCCAAGAAGAGGGAAAAATCCCAAACTCTTTCTATGAAGCCAATATTACCCTAATTCCAAAACCAGGTCAAGACACAACAAAGAAAGAAAACTACAGGTCAATATCACTGATGAACATAGATGCTAAATTCCTAAACAAAATATTGGCAAACCGGATCCAGCAACACATTAAAAAGAACATACATCATGATCAAGTGGGATTCATCCCAGGGATGCAAGGATGGTTTAATATTTGCAAATCTTTGAACATAATACACCACATAAACAAAATGAAAGACAAAAATGACATGATTATATCAATAGATGCAGAAAAAGCATTTGATAATTTACAACACCCATTTATGATGAAAACTCTCAGCAAAATGGGAATAGAGGGAGCATACTTCAACATAATAAAGGCCATATATGAGAAACCTGAAGTCAACATCATACTCAATGGGCAAAAACTGAAAACATTCCCCCTGAGCTCAGGAACAAGACAAGGACCTCCACTCTCTCCACTCCTATTCAACATAGTCTTGGAAGTTATAGCCAGAGCAATCAGACAAGAAAGAAATAAAAGGCATTTAAATTGGAAAAGAGGAAGTAAAACTGTCATTATTTGCAGATGACATGATAGTGTACATAGAAAACTCTATAGACTCCATGAAAACACTACTCGACCTAATAAGTGAATTCAGCAATATAGCAGGGTACAAAGTCAATATTAAGCAATCAAAGGCATTTCTGTACACCAACAATAAAATTTCAGAGATAGAAACTAAAAGAAAAATCCCATTTACCATAGCAAAAAGAAAAATAAAGTACCTAGGAATAAAGTTAAGCAAGGAGGTAAAAGACCTGTACTCAGAAAACTACATAACACTGAAGAAAGAAATTAAGGAAGATACAAATAAATGGAAGCATATACCATGTTCATGGATGAGAAGAATCAACATCATTAAAATGTCCATACTATCCAAAGCAATTTATAGATTCAATGCAATCCCCGTTAAAATACCAATGACATATTTCACAGACCTAGAACAAATACTCCAAAAATTTATATGGAACCAAAAAAGACCCTGAATAGCCACAATATTGAGGAAGAAAAACACAGTAGGAAGAATCACAATACCTGATATCAAAGAATACTACAAGGCCATAGTAATCAAAATAGTCTGGTACCGGCATAAGAACAGACATATAGATCAATGGAACAGAATAGAGAGCCCAGAAATAAACCCAGGTCTATATGGTCAACTAATATTTGACAAAGGGGGAAGAAACATCAAATGGAATGAAAAGAGCCTCTTCAACAAATGATGTTGGGAGAACTGGACAGGTACATGCAAAAAAATGAAATTAGACCACCAACTTACACCATACACCAGAATAAACCCAAGATGGACCAAAGACTTAAATGTAAGTCATGGCACCATAAAAGTCCTAGAGGAAAACTTAGGCAGGAAAATTTCAGATATTCCACGTAGCAACATTTTCACTGATATATCTCCTAAGGCAAGGAAAATAAAGGAAAGAATAAACAAATGGGACTACATCAAACTAAAAAGTTTCTGCTCAGCTAAAGAAAACACCACCAAGATGAAAAGGAAACTAACCATATGGAAAAATATATTTGCCAATGATATCTCAGACAAAGGATTGATCTCCAAAATACATAAAGAACTCATACAACTCTACACCAAGAAGACAGACAACCCAATTAAAAAATGGTCAAAGGAACTGAACAAACACTTCTCTAAAGAGGACATACAGAGGGTCCATAGACATATGAAATAATGCTCTATATCACTAGCCATCAGAGAGATGCAAAGAAAAACCACAATGAGATACCACCTCACACCAGTCAGAATGGCCATCATCAACAAATCAACAAACAACTTGTGCAGGAGAGGATGTGGAGAAATGGGAACCCTGGTGCATTGCTGGTGGGAATGCAGACTGGTGCAGCCACTATGGAAAACAGTTTGGAATTTCCTCAAAAAACTAAAAATGGAACTGCCTTTTGGACCAACAATTCCATTGCTAGGATTATATCCGAAGAATTCTGAAATACCAATTCAAAAGAACCTATGCACCCTTATGTTCATAGCAGCACTATTTACAATAGCCAGGTTCTGAAAACAGCCTAAGTGTCCTCCTGTTGATGAGTGGATCAAAAACTATGGTACATTTACACAATGGAGTATTATGTAGCAGAAAGAAAGAAGGAACTTCTACCATTTGCAACAACATGGATGGAACTAGAGAGAATTATGCTTAGTGAAATAAGCCAGGCAACAAAAGAAAAATACCTTATGCTATCACCTATTACAGGAGACTAATGAACAACACAAACAAATGAGCAAAATTGAACCAGAGTGATTGTCTGTACATATAGACCTCACTTATTCTTGTCTGCATTGCTGCCTCCTGAGATTCAACGGTGTGGCTGAACAAAGTGGCTGGAATACAACAAGGAAGCCAGCTTGTTAGACCAAGCACTCCATTGTCCGGGGACAGCCAACTAACCTGAAGTCTTCAAGATCCTTTCCCATGTGGGAAGGCCACCCTCCCCTCCACGCCCCCACTCTTACTAGGGATTTCTGGACCCTAAGGTAGGTAGGACAGTGACCATGCCCAGCTTGAAACAGCTAGAGGAGCATGAGACCTTTGCCCATTGTCATTTATAAGAGTATAAAGGGTCCTAAGTCTGAGAAGTGGATATTGTTATAAAAAATTAATTAATTAATAAAAATTTTTTTAAGAATAATATGGGAAAGGGTGAAGCTGGAGAGCTTGTATGCACAACCCATGGAAATGAACTAGGGGGTGAGGTGGGGTTGCTGGGGGGGGAGTGTACTGGGTGGAGGGGAGCAAATGGGAAATAATTGAAACTATTGTAACAATATAATCAATAAAATATACTAAAAAAATAATAATAATTACATCATTCCTTTTGTTTAGTTAAAAAAAAAATGTCCATTCTACTCAAAACAATCTATATATTCAATGTTAATCCTATCAAGATTCTAATGAGGTATTTCATAGAACTAAAACAAATATTTTAATAATTTATATGGAAATAATAAGGCCCCACATAGCAAACAGTGATCCTGAGTAAGAAGAACATTTTTGGTGGAATCATGCTAACTAATATCAAACTATAGTGTAAGCCAATCATAATAAAAAAAAATACATTGTATTGGTATAAGAACAGACACATAGATCAATGGAACCAAATAGAGAACCCAGAAATGAAACCACACCTTTATATTCAATTAATATTCAACTGAGGAAGCAAGCATATACAATGGGCTAAAGATAGTTTACTCAAAAATGGTGTTGGGAAAATTGGACAGATACATGCAGAAAAATGAAACTAAACCACTTCCTTTTTACCACACACAAGAATAAGTTCAAAATGGATGAAAAACTTTAATGTTAGTCTGGAAACCATAAAGATCCTAGAAGAAAGCATAGGCAGTAAATCTCAGACATTATTTGTAGCAATATTTTATCAGATATATCTCCCCAGTCAAGGGAAGCAAAAATAAACAAATGGAACTACAGACTAAAATGTTGTTGCACAGCAAAGAAAACCATCATGAAAATAAAAAGACAGAATGGAAGAGCATATTTGCCAGTACATCTGATAAGGGGTTAATATCTGCAATTTATAACAAATTGCAAAGCTCAACACCAAAAAACAAACAATCCCAATAAACATGGGCAAATGACCTGAGTAGACACTAATCTAAGGAGGACATACAGATGGCCAATAGACATATGAAAAGATGTTCAGTGTCACTAATCATCAGAGAAATGCAAATTAAAACCACAAACAGATGATCTCGCACCTGTCAGAATAGCTATCATCAAGAAATCAACAAACAACAAGTGCTGGTAAAGATGTGGAGAAAGGGGAACCCCTTTTGCACTGTTGGTGGGAATGCAGACTGGTGCAGTCACTGTGGAAAGCAGTATGGAAATACATCAAAAAATTAAAAATTGATGTGTTTTGATCCACAGTTCCACTTCTGAGAATATATTTGAGTAAATACTCAATTCAAGAGAACTACTACTAATTCAAGAGAACATAAGCATCCCTATGTTCATTCCAGCATTATTTACAATCACCAAAATATGAAAGCAGTCCTAGTGTCCATTGGTAGATGAATGGCTAAAACAAATATGGGGCACTTGGACAATGGAATACTACTTACCCATAAAAAAGAAGAAAATTTTACCCTTTGATGGACATGGAGAATATTATCTTAAGTAAAATAAGCCAGTCAGAGAAAGACAAATATCATATGATTTCACTCATGTGTGGACTCTAATGAGCAAACTGAACTAACAAGCAAAATAAAGACAGGCTCACAGAAAAAGGGCAGGATGACAGCTATGGTGGGGAGAGTTAGTGGGTGGATGGATGGAGAAAAAAGGAAAAAGGACTCAAGGATATGAACAACTTGTTGTGATTGTGGGGGTTATAAGGGGAATAGATGGTAATGGATAAAATACAATATAAATAGATAAATAAATAAAATTTAAAAAGGGAAAGAATCACAGAATATGTAGATTTTATCAGTAGATTTCCACAAAATTAGCATAATAAAAAGAATCTTGGATCTGAGCAAAGAAATGAAGAATGTTGGAAATAAAATAGATGAATGAAAAGCATTTTTATCACATTTTAATGGCTTTAAAAGATTGTTAATGGACTACTGTTAACAATGTATTGTGTGATTATAGCACATGTAGAAATAAAATGTATGACAATATTGGCACAGGATATGAGAGAGAGAAATTAGGAATACACTGCTGTGACTTTCTCACACTACATGTAATATATTCAATAGTATAATATTTCTAGGTGGACTTGGATTATTTAAAATTTTATTCCATAAACCCTAGGGCACAATGTTCTCCTTAGGTAGAGTGATATAGTGCATATGATTTTCTCTATCTGATTTACTAGCATTTTATTTACATATGATTTTTCTCACAGTAAAATTACTATCATGAGAAAGAGGTCATTCTCAGTTCACCAACAGTTATAGCCCAAGCTTCATCTAACTAAATTAT
Organism: Furipterus horrens; assembly: GCF_987537825.1. Lineage (NCBI taxonomy): Eukaryota > Metazoa > Chordata > Mammalia > Chiroptera > Furipteridae > Furipterus > Furipterus horrens. The sequence goes on from NW_028327182.1 coordinate 66,818,451, forward strand.
ATTTTTGCTCCACCAGACTAACCAATGTTCATAGTTTACTTTACTCTATACCAGTCTGGCCTATTGCAACAAATATACCATAGATTTAGTGGCTTATAAACAACATAAATTTATTTGCTAATCGTTTGGAAGCTGCAATTCAAGATCAAGGTGTCAGCAGATTCAGCATCTGTTGTCCACCGCCTGGTTCATAGATGGCCATCTTCTTGCTGTATTTTCACATAGAAGAAGCAGTGAGGGACTCTCTGGAGTCTCTTTTATAAGGGCACTAATCCTATTGAATCTTTACCAGGTTTATGCGAAGGTCTACTTTCTCTGGGTCACTATCAGTTAATGAATGAACATGGCAGAGCTACTAGAGAGCCAGCCTATTCTTACCTGATATCAGACTACTCCAGTAGGCAACCTTTGCTTGGAAGCTCTCCATTGAACTGTGAAGCTGTGATCTTACAGTATCCCTGCACAATTCATTCACTGTTTCTACAGAGGTCTGGCATGCCTCTTACCTGAAGATTTCCCTGCTGTTTATCTGTTCCTGACCCTGCCCACTTCATTCTGCTTGGATCCAAATTTCATACTCTTTATACTATAAAATACAGTCTCTATTGGTAAGCAGGGTCTCTTGCAAATGGCTCAAATAATGCTTGGAAGTTTAGTCATATTTTAGGCAAATAGATGTCATATATATCTGTATATCTTCCCAATGAATTTCTATACCAAGTTAATTTCATTGATTATATATGTATGATATGTTTCAAGATTGATGAATTGTATCATCACTTTATTTATTTATTATTTTTAATATATTTTATTGATTATGCTGTTACAGTTGTCACAATTTCTTTTCCCTCTTCTCCCCTCCACCCAGTGACCCCCTTCCCCCCAGTTGTCCCCCACTTAGTCCATGCCCATTGGTCGTGCATGTAGTTCTTTCTAACATCTTCCTCTCTACTCCACTCCCTCCTACTATGCTTCTCAATTCCTGCATCATCTCCCTCAGTTTCTCCCCTTCTCCCTCCCTTTCTCCCCTTCTCCCTCCCTGCTGCCTCCCCACAATGTGTTCCCCATACCTATAATTCTTTTTCCACTTGCGTTGCCTACTTAGTTTGGCTTTGTTTTGATTCCCTAGCTTTCCCTAGCTTCTGTTGTCGGTTTTTGTGATACAGTTTTCATTTTAATGTTCATAGTTTTGATCTTCCTTCTCCTAAACAAGTCCCTTTAACTTTTTATATAATAGTGGTTTGGATCTAATGAACTCCTTCAGTTTTACTTTGTCCTGGAAGCACTTTCTCTGACCTTCTATTCTGAATGGCAGCTTTGCTGAATAGAGTAATCATGGTTGTAGGTTTTTTATTATCATTACTTTGAATATTTCTTGCCAGTCCCTTCTTGCCTACAGAGTCTCCTTTGAGAAATCAGCAGATAGTCTAATTGGGACCCCTTTGTACATAATTCTCTCTTGCTGCTTATAAGGTTCTTTATCTTTAATTTTTGAGATTTTGATTATAATGTGTCTTGGTGTGGTTATCCCTGGGTCTAGTTTATTTGGAACTCTCAGTGTTTCCTGGAGCTGTAAGTTTATTTCCTTCCCCAAGTTCAGGAAGTTCTGCTTCATTATTTTTTCACATAATTTTTCAATTTCTTGTTCTTCTTCTTCACCTTCTGGCAACCATATAATTAGGATATTTGCTCTCTTAGAGTTGTCCCAGAGGTTTCTGAGCTTTTTCTCATTTTCCTCACTTTTTGTTTCCTCTCTCTGCACTGATTGACTGTTTGTTCCTTCCCTATGTTCCCATTTGTTGATCTGATTTCTGGTTTTTTTCCCCTCACCACTTGTTTCGTATATGTTTTTGTTCATTTCAGCAGGACTAGCCTTCATTTCTTCCATGTCTTGATTAAGTCCCTCTGTTATTTCTGTAAGCTGTCTTATAACTATAGTTCTGAACTGAGCCTCAGAAAGATTATCTATCTGTTCATCTGTTAATTTGTGTATTTGCTTTCTGGTCAGCTGTGTGATTGGTATCTCTATTATTATCATCTCTGCCATCCTTTCCTTCTTGGGCAGGGCTGTCACACCTCCTACGCTATAAGGGGCAGAGCCCAGTGCACTCCTCACTATTGGGTTACCCTTTTTACCACACTGTGGCGCTTCGTGTGGGGGAGGGAGTCCAAGATGGATTCCTGCTGTTCACTCTCTGCTGAGAGACTGGGAGCCTCCTCCTCCATCTCCATGCCATCTGGGCCTCACAGTCCAAGGCAATGGGGGTCTGTCTTCCCCAGCATTGGAATCGCAAGCTGATGGGTCTGGACAGCAGCCAGCGGGGCTCCCCCAGTGCTTCTCGCCTCCCTTTAAATATGGGTGTCTGTGTTTATTGCAGTCCCGCCGCTCATAGCTGCAGCTGCTGCTGGCAGCACAGCTGATCTCTCCACCCCAGATTTGCCCCTCCTACCCATCCAGACAAGCACCACTTGTTTATAAGTTCATATTTGGACTTCTACATAGCTTTTTTTTCTGGAACTTCTGGTTATTTCTGGTTTTGCGGTAGTTGTAGGCCTTCTTAGTAGTGGAGGAAGATGGAGCATGTCAGTCTCGGTCTCCATCTTGGCCAGAAGTCTGTATAATAACTTCAATGAAAGCTTTTAGAAGCACTAAAAAATGAACAATTCCATAAAGTACAAGCCTAACCTGTATCCACATATAAAATACATTTAAATTTCTGTTCTACCACTTTGTATAGATTTTCAGTTTTATCTAAGAGGCTATATATAAAAATACTAAGACATTTTGGTACTGAAAAAAAAATGGAGAGACTTGTAATAATAACCTAAAAGCCTGAATAAAATACTGAATCAAAAGACCTTTGTAATCCAAAAAGATAAGATTTCAGAGTTAGGGAGCAAAAGAAATCATATATGCAAATTATGATTTAGAAGTGACATTTTTATACTTGGGTTCAATATGCAAGAGCAGAGTAGCTTTTTCTGTCCTATAAAATCTGTCAAATTTCTTATAAGATGAACAGCAGCACCTTTACCTCCAAAGACAACTGAGGATGGAAGTGAAAAGTGGCAAACCCTCTATCACTAACTACTCTTAACAATTAGCAGACCAAGCTTTCTCAATTGTCAGGCAGAGAATGTGTGTTTAACTGTTTTTTTTATAAATGACAGACTGCTCTATATTTGAAATAATTTGAAAGCCATGATTAACATTATCTCTGCTTAAGAATGCTAATATTTTCAAGAAAGAAGTCTTGAGCTGTTGTCCAAAGAGTAACACAATAAAAATTCATATTTTAACACCTTACTCAGGTAAAGAAAATGTAACAGTGGTAGTCACATAAGATTTGTGTTAAGCCAAAATTTTAAAACTTTGACTAAAATGTAAATGATGAATCAAAGTGGGGTTAAAAATATAATGGCTCAGGTAGGATAGTAAGTGAAGCATTAGATGACTCAAACCATAGAAATAGTTGACATTTAATTTGCATATAGAGCAAACATTATCATAACTTCAATACAATTAAAAATAATAAGGCTCTCCTCAAAAAGATTATTGACTCACTATTAACTAGTACTATTTTTACTACTAATAATAATTTTCACTATCTTGGTGATAAAGTATGTCAGGTTGCTGTGCCTCGAAACACCACTTTTTCATTATCATCACCATCACAATCAATATCATCATCTCAACCATGACCATCATAGTCCTTATAAGATGTAATGTAATTTGCCCATTTTAGTTATTTCTATGGGCAATTTTTCTGCCTCTGACCTTAATATTCTTTCTTCTACCAAAAAAAAAAATTAAATAATACAAAATATGAGAGGTGATACCTTAGCAGGAAATATGCAATGAAGAATTTAGGAGTAAAGGGTGAATTGTGTCTGCAACTTACTCTGAAATGATTAAGAAAAATCAAATAGATGTAGTGATGTTAATATTGGAGGATTCACGGTGAAGGGTATCCAGCAATTCTTTGTGCTTTTATTATAAAACTTCCAAAACTTTAAAATTGTATCAAAAATGTATATATAGTTTATATACATAGGAACAGATGACCATTTTTATTAAGTCTATAGTCAATAATTATGTTTTCTCTGATAATTAAGTTATCTATAATTCTGTAGCACATTGTTGCTATAATAATAGGAGTATTGTTGAAGAAAGAAGTGGCTTGGGTGATCCAAGATGGTGGAGGAGTAAGTGGAAGCTACACTAACCTTCTCCCATAACCAATCTGGAATTGAAACTTAATTGTGGAGAAATCATCTGGGATAACCAACAGAGCACTAGCTAGACAGAAGTATTGTAGCCACAGAAAGACAGAAAGGGCCACTACATCACAACATGACTTGTAGGAAGTGCAGAGATGTGAAAGGGCTGGATGGATTCCCACAGGTGGCAGCTGAAGGGACTGAGAAACAGTTCAGCAGATAGCGGTTCCCCTGAGAAGGGCAAGATCTAAACCCCCCAGCTGGGCTTCCCAACCTACAGCAACAGAGCAGAAAATAAAATAGCATCCAGCTGTGAAAAGTGAAAAGCCACAGGGTTTTTTGCTGGCCTAAAAGAAACAGTGAAAGAGCTCTTAAAAGGATCACATATGAAAATATTTTGGCACCCACTTAGCCTAGGCTCAGGCATAGGGAAGGCAGAGAGGACCAGAGATGCTTGGGGGGAGTTTGGGGTGCTGGCTTTGAGGAGAACATTGAGGGAGCATCCAACTGGGTCCCAGTGCTGACTCATTCCTAATAATGCAGGCAGACCATTCCCCTCCAAGTGGTGTCAGCCTGAGGGAAAGCAATAGCCCTGCCTGCAGAAATTAATCTGTCCCACCCTCGATGCTTAAGACTGATGGCTGATCACAGATTGAGTAGGTTAACAACTAAGGAGACAGACAAAGGCGGTAGATCTCTGGTAGTCTCCAACAAGATGCTTAGGCCCAACTGATATACAATCTGATGCCTCCTGGAACAGATCCAGGAAGTGCAGATCAATCTAAGAAGCAGAAACAAAAAATAAGACACACAAAAATGGGGAGACAGAGAAACAACCCCTCCATCGAAAGGAAAAGAGGAATCCCCCAAAAGAGTGTTAACTGAAATAGAAGAAAGCAAACTATCAGACATGGAATTCAAAACATGGATTACGGGGAAGCTCAATGACCTCAGCAAGCTCAAGGAAAACTACAAAAAACTCCAGGGAAACTACAAGAAAATTACTGAGAATTACACAGGCATGAAAAAAAAACATAAAAGCTATCAATAAGAGCCAGGAGGAAATGAAGAATACAATTTATGAATTGAAGAACACAGTAGAAGGAATTAAAAGCAGGCTAGAGGAAGCAGAAGATTGGATCGGTGAGCTGGAGGACAACGTAAAAAAAATTCCCAGACAGTGCAACAAATTGAAAAAAGACTGAAAAAGAATGAAGAGGTTTTAAGACAGCTGAAGGACAACATGAAACGTAATAATATCTGTATCTTAGCAATACCATAAAGAGAAGAGGAGCAAGGGATATAAAACCTGTTTGAAAAAGTAATGACAGAAAACTTCCCTAACATGATGAAAGAAAGGGTCATGCAAGTTCAGGAAGCACAGAGGGTCCCAATGAAGATGAAGTCAAACAGGCCCACTTCAAGATACATCATAATTATAATGGCAACATTCAAAGACAAAGAGAGTATCATAAAGACAGCAAGAGAGAAACAACTAATACAAGGGAGCTCCAATAAGGCTATCATCAGATCTCTCAATAGAAACATTACAAACCAGAATGGAATGGCAAAAAAAAAATATTTCAAGCACTGCAAAACAAAGGCCTACAACCAAGAATACACTACCCAGCAAGACTCTCATTCAAAATGGAAGATGAAACAAGGAGTTTCCCAGAGAAAATAAGGCTAAAAGAATACATCTCCACCAAACCAGCATTACAAGGGATGCTAAAGGGTCTGCTTAAAGAAGAGGAAGAAACAAGGAGAAACGAAGATGAAGAAACAAGGAGAGACAAAGAGGAATACAAGTAGAAAGGGTAAAAATGACAATGAATAAATACCTACCAATAATAACCTTATATGTAAATGGATTAAATGCTCCAATCAAAAGACATAGGGTAGTTGAGTGGAATAAAAAGCATGACCCACATACACGCTGTCTACAAGAGACCCACCTCAGAACAAAAAATCAACACATACTGAAAGTGAAGGAATGGAAAAAAATATTTCAAGCAAATGGACATGAAAACAAAGCTGGGGTAGCAATACGCATATCAGACAAAACAGATTTCATAGCAAAGACCGTAAAAAGAGACAAAGAAGGATACTTCATAATACTAAAAGGAAAAAGCCATCAAGATAATATAACCCTTGTAATATATATGAACCCAACATAGGAAGACCCAAATATGTAAGAAAAATCTTGAAAGACTTCAGGAAAGACAAAGATAGCAACACACTCATAGTAGGGGACTTTAACACCACGTTGTCAACAATGGACAGATCTTTGAAGTAAAGAAATGCCAAGGAAAAAAAATATAAGAAAGTTAGGAAAAGAAAGAAAATGGTCTCCATTCACAGATGACATGATTGTATATACAGAAATTCCCAAATATCTACCAAAAATACCTCTTAGAACTGGCATCTGAGTTTGGCAAGTTTGCAAGATTAAGTCAAGTTTTCTACATACTGGTAATGACAAATTAGAATTCAAATTTTAAAAATAAACACCATTTAAAATAACATTACAAAATGAAATTTAATTTCATATATGTCATTGCTCTTACATATATAAAAGAAACTGTGCAGAATCTGTATAATGAAAACTATAGAACACTGAAGGAAAAAACAAAGAAGACCCAAATAATCATATTAATGGATTCAAAGACTGGTATTATTAAGATGTCCATTAGACAGAGAACAACAAATACCACATGATTTCACTTATGTGTGGAATCTAAAACAAAACAAAACCAAACAAAAATATACTCATAGAAACAGAGATCAAACTGTTGGTTGCTGGGGGTGGGAGGATGAATAAAAAAGGTGAAGGAGAATATAGTCAACAGATTTGTGATAACTTTGAACAGTGACAGGTGATTACTAGACTCACTGTGGGGATCACATCACAAGGTACAGAAATGTTGAATCGCTACATTATACAAATGAAACTAATATATTGTTTACCAACTATACTTAAATGTTTTAAAAGATGTCAATATGATCTATAAATTAAACACAAAATCTCTGTACAGTACAGTAACTTTCTACACTGCTTTTTGAAATTCTTCTGTAAGTCTAAAATTATCTCAAAATAAAAAGCTTTTTAAAATAGTAAAATAACTAGGACAATTAAGTACTTGTTATTTCATTTTGGGTAAGATGAAGATATTGAGGGTTTTTTTTAAGATCCTTATGTCTTTGAGACATAAATTTGCATTTTAAATAATTTAAACAATAATAATTAGAAAAATCACTGAATGGCAACCACCATAGATTTACTTGTTTTCTCAAGAATATTGGATGCTAAAATTAGTGAGTGAAAGTATGATGAGAAACAAGATGCTTACATTGTCTCAAAGTATCTCCCCACATGGTAAACTTATTAAATGTAGGAAGAATGATGGCAAACATTAACTTAACCATGTCCCTCTGATATGCTGCACAGATAGATGATCCAGCACCATTTCTGTGTATCCCTGCCAAAAATGCATAACCTAAATCTTAATCGTACAGAAGCACTACACAAACCCAAAATGAGGGATAGTCTACAAATGTGTCTTTAGTCTTTTAAAATGTGAAGATCATGAAAGACGGAGACAGACTGAATTACCGCTCCAGATTAAAGGAGACAGATGATATATGAGATACAAATGTAACGTAAAAAAAAAAAAAAAAAAAAGAAATGCCAGGGATATTTAGGCATTGAACAACACTCTAGATCAAATGAATTTAAACGATATGTATAAAACTTCTCATCCCAAAGAAGCAAAATATATATTTTCTTTATTTTTCTTTTTTTTTTTCAGATTTAATGTGTTTTATTGATTAAAATATTACATTTGTGCCAATTTCCCTTCCCTCTGCTCCCCTCCACCCGGTGGCCCCCCTCCCTCCAGTTGTCCCCCCCTTTTAGATTATGTCCATTAGTTGTGCATACAGTTCCTCCCAACCTCTCTCCGTCTATTCCATTCCCTCCTACCTTGATCCCCAATTCCTATATCATCTCCCTCCCTCTCCCCACTCCCCCTCCCTGTTGACCTCCCCCCAATATGCTTCCCGTACCCACAGTTCCTTTTCCACTCTCGTTGCCTATTTAGTTTGCCTTTGTTTCATCTCCCTAGCTTCTGTTTTTTTAAACCAGTCCCTTTAACATCTCATATAACAGTGGTTTGGATCTAATGAACTCTTTCAGTTTTATTTTGTCCTGGAAACACTTTCTCTGTCCTTCTATTCTGAATGACAATTTCGCTGGATAGAGTATTCGTGGTTGTAGGTTTTGGATTTTCATTACTTTGAATATTTCTTGCCAGTCCCTTCTTGCCTGTAGGGTCTCCCTTGAGAAGTCAGCTGATAGTCTAATTGGGACCCCTTTGTACATAATTCTTTTCTTCTCTCTTGCTGCTTTTAAGATTCTCTCTTTATCTTTAATTTTTGACATTTTGATTATAATGTGTCTTGGAGTGGTTCTCCCTGGGTCCAGTCTCTTGGGAACTCTCCTTGCTTCCTGGACCTGCAAGTCTATTCCCTTCCCCAAGTCTGGGAAGTTCTCCTTTATTATATTTTCACTCAATTTTTCAAGTTCTAGTTCATCTTCCTCACTCTCTGGCAAACCAATGATTCTTATGTTGGGCCTTTTATAGGTGTCCCAGAGGTTTCTGATCCTCTCATTGTTGCTTCCCATTTCCTCTCTCTGCATTGGTTGACTGCTTGTTCCTTCTCCATATTCCAGTTTGTTGAAATGAACTCTGGATTTTTTTTTCTCACCATCTATTTCGTATGCGGTTTTGTTCCTTTCGTTATGAAAGTTTTCCGCTTCTTTCTTATCTTTTTCCTGCTCTTTTGTGAATTCGGTAAGCCACCTGATAACAATGGCCCAGAACTGAGCCTCTGACAGGTTTCTTATCTGTTCATCTGTCAGGTTCTCTATCTGCTGCCTGGTGAGTTGTGTCACCGGTATTTCTATAGTTGTCTGCCACATTTTGACAAATGCGTTTTGTTTTCTTGGGCCGGCTGTATGGGGCAGTGCCTGTGTACGCGTCACAAATCAGCGACCGGCGCCTGCCTGTCCGCGACCTATTTTGCAACCCTGTGGTGCTTTCTTTGGGGGTGGGGGTCCAAGATGGATTCACACAGTTATTCAGCTAGGAGACCGGGATCCGTCCTCCCGCCCCCCTGGGCCTCACTGTTCAAGGCGATGCGGCGGCCGCTCTCCCCAGCGCCGGAGTCACGCACCGCCAGGGGCTTGCGCAGCCGGGATTCCTTGCCGGGGTCGCGCACCGCCAGGGGCTTGCGCAGCCGGGATTCCTCGCCGCCCCGCCGCTGTCCGCTGTCCAGGTGCGACCGCAAACAGCACTGCCCTCTTTAACTCTTACCTGCCCAAATGGCACCGCTGGTTTATAACTTCATGTGTTGGATTTCCGTGTAGTTTTATTTTCTGGAATTTCTAGTTATCCTTTGTTTTGAAGTAGTTGTATTCCTCTCTAGTTGTAGAGGGAGACCTAGCGTGTCCGTCTAAGCCTCCATCTTGGCCGGAAGTCTATATATTCTTTTCAAGTGCACATGGAACATTTTCAAAGATAGACCATATGATAGGACACAAAACAAGCCTCAATAAATTCAAGACAATTGAAATTATATCAAGCATCTTCTCAGATCACTTGCCTTGAAACTAGAAATCAACCTCAAGGAAAAAAGTCAAAAACATTCCAACTCATGGAGAATGAATAACATGCTATTAAATAATGAATGAGTTAATATTGACATCAAGTGAGAAATCAAAATGTTTCTGGAAACAAATAATAATGAATACACAACAACCCAAAATTTATGGAACACAGTGAAAGAAGTACTGAGAGGAATGTTCATAGCAATACTGGTCTACCTGAAAAGGATAGCAGAATCTCAAATAAAAAGTATAACTCTATACCTACAAGAACTATAACAACAACAAATAAAGTCCAGAGTGATTAGAAGGAAGTAAATCATCAAGATCAGAGCAGAATTAAATGACATAGAGACTAAACAAACAATTCAAAAGACCAATAAAACCAGGAGTTGGTACTTTGAAAAGATAAACAAAATAAACAAGCCTTTAGCCAGGATCATGGAGAAAAAAAGAGAGGGCCCAAATAAATTAAATCAGAAATGAAAGAGGAGAAATTACAACCGATTCCACAGAAATACAAAGATTGTAAGAAATAATTACAAACAACTGTATCACAAGAAATTTGAAAACCTAGTTGTAAAAAACAAATTTCTGAAAACATATAATCTGTCAAAACTGAATCAAAAAAAAAGTACAAAGCCTGAAAATACCAATAAAAAGTAGTGAAATTGAAGCAGTAATAAAAAAACTGGCACACAAAAGCCCTGGAATGGATGGCTTCATAAGTAAATTTTACAGAACATCTAGGAAAGAACTAACTCCTATGCTCCTTAAACTATTCCAAAAAATCCGAGAAGAGGGAAGACTCCCAAACTCTTTCCAATAATCTAGTATTACCCTAATTCCAAAACCAGATTAGACACAAAAAAGAAAGAAAACTACATACCAGTATCACTGATGAACATAGATGATAAAATCTTCAACAAAATGTTGGAAAACCAGATCCAGCAACACATTAGAAAGATTATACATCACGATCAAAGAAGATTCATTCCAGGGATGGAAGGTTGGTTTAATATTGACAAATCAATAAACAAAATGCACCACAGAAACAAAGTGAAAGACAAAAATCACATGATCATATCAATAGTTTCTGAAAAAGCATTTGATAAAGTACAACACCCATTTACGATAAAAACACTCAGCAAAATGGGAATAGATGAAGCATACTTCAACATATTAAAGGCCATGTATGAGAAACATGAAGCCAATATCATACTCAATGGGCAAAAACTGAAAACATTCCCCCTGAGATCAGGATCAAAGAAGGATGTCCATTTTCTCCACTCCTATTCAACATAGTCTCGGAAGTTCTAGCCACAGCAATCAGAGAACAAAAAGAAATAAAGGGCATCCAAATTAGAAAAGAGGAAGTAAAACTGTCATTATTTGCAGATAACATAAAAGTGTACATAGAAAACCCTATAAAATAAGGAAAAAACTTCTGTACCTAACAAGTAAATCTGGCCTAATAGCAGAGTACGAAGTAAATATTCAGAACCCAAAGGCATTTCTGTAAACCAACAATAAAACATCAGAGATAGAAACTAGAAAAAAAATATCCCATTTACTATAGCAACGAGAAAAATAAAATACTTAGAAATAAACTTTACCAAGAAGGTAAAAGACATGTACTCAGAAAACTACATAACACTGAAGAAAGAAATTAAGGAAGATACAAATAAATGAAAGCATATACCATGTTCATGGATGAGAAGAATCAACATCATTAAAATGTCCATACTATCCAAAGCAATTTACAGATTCAATGCAATCCCTGTTAAAATACCAATGACATATTTCACAGACCTAGAACAAATACTCCAAAAATTTATATGGGACCAAAAAAGACCCCAAATAGCCACAACAATATTGAGGAAGAAAAACACAGTAGGAAGAATCACAATACCTGATATCAAAGTATACTACAAGGCCATAGTAGTCAAAACAGTCTGGTTCTGGCATAAGAACAGACATATAGATCAATGGAACAGAATAAAGAGCGCAGAAATAAACCCAGTCTATATGGTCAACTAATTTTTGACAAAGGGGGAAGGAACATAAAATGGCATGAAAAGAGCCTCTTCAACAAATGGTGCTGGGAGAACTGGACAAGGACACGCAAAAAAGTGAAACTAGACCACCAACTTACACCATACACTATAACAAACTCAAGATGGATCAAAGACTTAAATGTAAGCTGTGACATCTTAAAAGTCCTAGAGGAAAACATAGGCAGGAAAATTTCAGATATCCCACATAGCAACATTTTCACTGATATATCTCCAAAGGCAAGGGAAATAAAGGAAAAAATAAACAAATGGGACTACATCAAACTAAAGAGTTCCTGCTCAGCAAAATAAAACATCAGCAAGATGAAAAGGTAACCAACCAAATGGGAAAATATATTTGCTACTGATACCTCAGACAGGGGATTGATCTCCAAAATATATAAAGAACTATACAACTCAACACCAAGAAGACAGATAACCCAATTAAAAAATGGGTAAAGGACATGAAGAAACACTTCTCCAAAGAGGACATACAGAGGGTCCATAGACATATGAAAGATTGCTTAACATCACTAGCCATCAGAGAGATGCAAATAAAAGCCACAATGAGATACTACCTCACATTAGTCAGAATGGCCATCATCAATAAATTAACAAACAACATGTGCTGGCGACAATGCAGTGAAAAGGGAACCCCAGTTCATTGTTGGTAAGAATGCAGACTGATGCAGCCACTATGGAAAACAATATGGACTTTCTTCAAAAAACTAAAAATGGAACTGTCTTTTGAACCAGCAATTTCATTGCTAAGATTATACCCGAAGAATCCTGAAACACCAATTCAAAAGAACCTATGCACCCCTATGTTCATTGCAGTACTATTTACAATAGCCATATGTTGGAAACAAGATAAGTGCCCATCTGTAGATGAGTGGATCAAAAAACTGTGGTCCATTTACACAATGGAGTACCTATGTAGCAGAAAGAAAGAAGGAACTCCTACCATTTGCGACAACATGGATGGAACTAGGGAGAATTATGCTCAACGAAATAAGCCAGGCAACGAATAAAAAATACCATATGATATAACCTATTACAGAAGACTAATGAACAATGCAAACAAATGAAAAAAACTGAACCAGAGACATGTAAACAAGAAGCATACTAACAGTGACAAGAGGTGAGGGCAGAGGGAGAGAAGGTGGGTAAGAAAGGGAAAGAACATGTATAAGTGACCCATGGACATGGACAATGGGATGGGGATTTACTGTGGGAGAAGAGGTGGGCAGGGGAGGGGGAGTAATGGGAAAAAAGTAGGACAACTCTAATAGAAAAACAAACAAAAAATTTAAAAATAAAAAATGAAAGCAAAATAAATAAATCAACCAGCAAATCCCCCCACCCCTCCACAAACAAAAAAAAAAACTTCACGTGTAGGAAACTGAACAAAAGAAAGTATAAAGTATGGAAATGCAATTTTAGTGAATGTTAGAAGCACAAGAATTTTTCTTCCCACTGTATATTTTCTCCCTATTTGATTCTTCCAGAATTTTTCATTATGAAGAAGTAAGTAATGATATAAGGTTCTTTGCATAAAACTAATAAGATCAGTTATTAATAGAGGTTTTGTTAACCAAGACTTTGACTGGAATGTCATGCCCGGTCTCTGGTTGTTACCAAAAAGCTCTGAGGAACTGAGATTGACTTTCAAAGGTAATAAAAGCCCACAAGAAAAAAGGCCTGGTACCTTGGTTGGTTGTGCAGTTCATGGCAGTCTTTCCAGGGAAGGAACAAAGGTTGCTTTCCTGAAAGACGACTAGAAGGAACCTTAAGATACAATGGAAAGCCTGAAGGACATGGAAAAGATAGGTGTTCACAGGCACAGCTGAATGTCTGGTATGTGGCTCAGCTTCTGTGCCCTGAAGGGCAGACTAAAGGTCACCCTAAAGGTTCCTTGTGTAAGTTCCAGCAAAGCAGACTTAAAGATCATATGTGATCATTTTCTGCTCTTATTGTGTGTATGCAAATGAAAAATGGACATTGAAATAAAACCCAAAAGCAATAATGCTTCTTTACTGTAATTATAGGAGTAATAATTTACATTATACAATTTTTTAGAGATTTCAAAGGACTTTCTTATAAAATATTAAGACAGCATAATTAGATACCCACTGGGAATACATACACAAAATTTGGAGGTTTATTTTTATGAACAACATTTTAGGAACTATTTTGTATTTAAAAGTAAAATCAGTGTGCCTAACAAAATGTTTTGATTTTTTGTTGAGGAAATTGACTAAAGACAATGAAGTGTGAAAGTTTTGTTATATTTGTTGTAATTTCCTTTCACAGTTGATATCTAATTCAGTGATTAAACATATTTTTATTAAATATAAAAGTCTACAGTAGTTGTCAATCAATTGTTCAAATTAAGATCCAGTTCCTTTTCAATGAAACAAAGTTGGGCTGTACATGAAAAGTGAAATTTGTAGCTACTCAGTCTGTCAATCTAACTCCAGCAGCTTCCTGTTTCATCTCTTTGTTCTTAACTGAACCTTACCCCAAATTTTCCAGGTTTCCTGTGAGTCCTGGTAAATCATGTACCTGACTCCACTTTTTGCATTTAGTCAACTCAACTAGTATGCAGCTTTCCCAACTGAACTCCAGCTCTGTTTCTCAGCTGCTAGCTGCATTTCTCATTTTGGCCTGAACTCCCATCCATAAATTTGTCACTTGCAGGCAATGTTCAGGGAGTCCCCAGAACCACACAAAGATCTTCCTTGCTAGAAGCTTCAATGCAGAATCAAGTTTTCAGTATTTCGAACATGAAGAATTTGAAAACCTCTAATCCAAAGTTTTCAGCAGTCATGAGAATGTGGATGTTTAAAAATAAAATCAGAAAATATATTTTTTGTATTTTTATTTACTATTTTTTGTGAGTTTTATATTTTTAGTTAGTGATTCTGAGATCCTTTACAGTGGAAAATCCTATTTTATATTCACCAATTTAGATTAATGAGCCCAAAAGAACTGTTCCTGAATAGCTTCAGTATAGATCAACCTCATCTCATTATTTCTTCTTATTGCCATTATATACAGCCAAGTTATTTACAAAAGAATACCTAAAGAAATAAATATTGTTATATTTTTTAACATCCAGTTGTGCTTTTTAAATTAAAATAACTCAATTTATGACCAGATTGTGTTTTCAAGTGTCAAAATTTTTTGACTAACCTAGAAAGATTAATTGATCACTATTTTTCTGCAGATAAACTGCAGGGATCACTTATGATAAATTAGTGTGTCTTTTTATTCACAGAAATTCATTATAACACAAAGAAAAATGACCCCAAATCAAATATTTTAAATAAATTACAATTTTATACAAAATTAATTTATAATACAATCGAAGTTGAAATATATTTAATCTTGGGTAAAAATACTAGTGTAAGAATGGTGTCGCTCAGATAACCATGAGGAGGCATCGAGCAGAGAAAAAGAAGTTTATTTGAGGGAATTAGCAAGCAGGGAGGAAACTGTCCCACGAATTGCCCGACTCCAGGGTCCTAGGAAAGGAGGGGCTGTTTTATAGAGGGAAGAGAAAAGAAACTATTGAATTCAGTGGTTATCTCACAGCTGTGAGTCTAGGGCTCATCAAGGCAAAACGGAGCTCAGTTTGATGTACCTCACTAGTGTGGGAAAGTCCCAGATAGCTGCAGGCAGGTGGGAGGAGGGGAGGATGGTGTGGGAACCAAGGCTGTCAACTAGTAGGCCTTGTTTTTACTGTCTTATGTCAGACTGTTTTAGTCTCACAGGTCATAATGGGCTCATTTTGATTTACTGCCTTGCAATGAGGAGATACAAATCAAAAATTAAGAATATAATAATTTCCTTATTAACTATAATGATGATTTTTTTTGCAGAGTTTTGTTATATGTGGTTCATTCCTAAACTTTAATAATTTTGTCATCAGGAAAAATCTAGAATATTTTTAAAGCACGAAAAAATGAAATAAAGAGCGGGTTCTATTGTGTCATATTTTGTCATGTCATTTTCCAATTATTAATATATTTTTCAGTATCTGCCTTGTTCTAATGCTGCCAATGCTTGTTTTATAAGGGATTTTTTAAAGGATGCTTTTATGTTTTTATAACTTGAACAAATAGATCACTCACATATAGCTCTTAGTAATTGATTTAATAGCTGTTTACTGAGGCCATGGATGGTCTGGGAATTGTGACTCAGATATGAGTTCTAAAGGTGGTTAGAATCAATGAGTCAGTCATTATGGATTAGGCTGTTCTCAAAATATGAGCTTTTTTATTTTTATATGCCACATATAGTTATCAGTTATGTAGACTTTATGCAAGAATTAAATTGGCACCAATGTACTAGAATATTTAAATAAAGGTAACATGCTGAGTGTTCCTTGCATGAATGCCCAGAAGGGAAATAGAGAATGCCAGTTGGACAAAAAGTGAGAACTGGGTCAACATTTAGATATTAAAATACAAAGTTTAAGTCCATATGTGGGAAACATTTGAATATTGTTTTTTAAATGTCTGCATGTTAATGCACATTGAGAAATATTTTATTTATTAGAATTTGTTGGGACAGATCATGTTTTATATTACAATCTACTATTCAATAAGATGAAAGAAAAAATTCAGAAGGAAGAGACACACACAGTAGTTTCTTTTGATATTTTTATTTCTAAATGCAAGTCAATAGATAAAATATTAAGAATCTCATACACACATTCATTTATAAATGAAATAATGTCTCTGCAATATTTAGGTAATCACTTTCATTTTCTTCATTCACTGTAATTGGAGAAATAGTTGTTAGTGCTTTATAAAATTGGCTTTAATAGAAGTATGGTTAAAATATATAGAACTTCTAAAATTTTAGTTTACTGAATATCATTTAAAAAATTTTTTCCTTAGAATAGCATTATAATGCTCACTGTTGAGAAAATAAGTAACATTTCAATTGGTTTAATAATAAAAAAAAAACTCAAAAGGTTTGTTCTGCTAGAACATATTTCTATAAAAATAATGTTCAAGAAAGTTATACAAATTACTACTTCCTGTTTTGAATTAAAAAGGCAAGAAATTGGAGAGTAGATCAAAAAGCCTACATTTGCTTGTATATTATCCCTTGATTTATTTTCTTTATGCAAAAGAGTCCTATTTAGTTTGTGTATTCTGTGTAACTCCTAGAAATCCAAATATTTATGTGTGCAGCATTATTTTTATATTTGGAGTCATCCACGTATATACCCACATCAATATACTCACATATATACCCACCTAGAGAAGGAAAACTCTGATTCCAAAAAACCTCCGCTGCCTTGCGGCATACCTCTTCAGGGGAAAGGCTAAGGGAGTAAACCCCGACAGAAAATCCGGAGCCGGAGTCCCTAAGGCGGTTTGACGTTGTAGTCAACACCGGCAACTCCTGCGGCGGACCTGAAGCCAAGCTGTATTGACTCCGTCTTTCCCTTGGACCCTTCAGCTGCGAAGAGAGGGGGGGTCTGCTGCATGGGCAACAGCAGACCCTCCATATCACCGTGCCCAGGCTCTGTAGCTTCAGCTTCACTGGAGCGGACACTCCAGCGTCATCGCAAGATGTCGATTCAACACGGGAGGAGACAGATACCGTGTCACTCCCGAGTCGGACTGCACAGCCATTCTCGGCGGTGCAGTTAGACTCTTAAGAAGCTACACCATCGTCTCTCGAGACGGACGGCTGCCGACTCGACTCATACCCACCTACATTTCTAATCTGTAAACTGAAAGTAATTATATGATCAACTGATTTATATATTCTTTTTTCCACTAATATTTTATTAAGGAATTTCTGTGAGCTGAGCACTGTGTTTGAACATATAAAGAAACCATAATCTCATAGAAATCCTAGTCTAGACTCTTTATGACTTGTTCTGAGACACAGGTAGAAAAAAATCTCTAAGGCAAAACCTTAGTAATAAAAATTGTGAAGGAAATGATGAAAAAGAATTAGGAGAAAAATACTGAAGAGATAACTCATGAGTAATGAAATCATAGATAGAGGAGAAAAAAGGCCAAACAATACTGTAAATTAGTCAAAGGTGAAAAAGTACTTTGCAACTGTACTTTGAAAGGCATTCCTAAATCCCATTTTGTTACTTGTCTTGGTGTCATTTATGAAGTCAAAAAAAAAAAAAAAAATACAGTGCAACTTTATGATGAGAAAAATAAAATGAGAGAATAAAAATGAAATCCATATCTTATGAAAAAGGCTGGTAGATAGAACACAGTGTACCAATATTATAAACTTTGGAGAGACCAGGACAGCAGTCAAGAATACTGTGGCAAGACTAGATAGCATCCATCTGCTAAGAGAAATAAAGATAGTTTTGGAATTTAAAATTTCAGAAAGCATTCTGCCTGAGCTGGTCTTGGCTTGTTGGGTCTAAGCTCCTGCCCTTTCATTCCCCCAGGGTCTGTGTCCTCAAACCAAGATTTCCAGGCCCCTCTCCAGCTGGTGTTTCAATAGCTTTCAATGATAGGACACCCTGACAAGGTGCCAGCAAGTAGAAGAAAAGAGAAACCAAAGATATTTCTTCTTCCTCTTCTCTGTTTCAGGTTGCTTCCTTGGCTGACACTGACTATCTTTTTCTATGATTCCAGTTCCCACCACAGTTCTGTCTCTACCTCAACCTCTTTTCACTCAAGCCCTAACTGAAATAGCTGCTTCTTTCTATTGCTAATCAATGTGCTGCCTCATCTGTTCCCACACCTTTGTCGCAAGTTTCCTGTGATTGCTTTTTCAACCACTGAACTGCTTCACATGAACTCTATTACACTGTCTTTATATGCCATCTGTCAATTTTCTAAGTATTCTGAGAAATAACCATCAAAACAGAGCAGTTACCTCAGGGAACACTAAAAGGAGGAAAGAGTGGGAGAATCCATTCAAATCCATTTAACTATAGATTTTGCAATACATTGTTAAACACTAATAAGTAACAATAATTAAAATGAAAATTTGAACAATTATTGCTATGTAAAGCTTCTTAAAATAACAAAGGTGTATAATAAGGGTGAGTGTAATACCATTCTGGAAATAACTAATTTTAGACTCTCTTAGAGAAAGGAGGAGATGGGGAAATTCATAATACATTTTGTTCAAAGCATTCTTAAGTTTTCATCTTGGAACTGGGAAATGATGGCAAGTAAATATGGGGAAGGGGGCATACAAAAATTAGTTAACATTGATACATTGCTATAAAACAGAAAGAAAGTTAAGCAAGCATAATGGAACTTCCAACTTCACAGGAAAGAAAGGAAAAAATGATTCAAGCCGTGAAAAAGAAAAGAAAACACACACACACACAAAAAGAGAAAATAACACCATAAAAATTATTTGTAGAAGTGCAACTTAAAGATTTAAAGTAACATTATCACTTAGGATACAAAAGGTCAATATGTTAAAATGTCAACTCAGCCTTGGCTTGTGTAGCTCAGTGGATTGAGTGTTGGCCTGTGAACCAAAGGGTTGCTGGTTTGATTCCCAGTCAGGGCACATGCCTGTGTTACAGGCCAGGTCCACAGTTAGGGGCATGTGAGAGGCAACCACACATTGATGTTTCTGTCCCTCTCTTCCTCCCTCCCATCCCTTCTCTCTAAAAATAAATAAATAAAATCTATTTAAAAATAAAAAAATTAAAAAACATTAACATTAAAAAATAATAAAATGTCATCTTACAATAAATGTCAGATTCTATTATAAACAAAAACAGCTATTATTTACAAAAACACCACAAAACAAAGTAACAGTAGAGGGTTTACAGTTAAGTGGATGTCAAGGGCACACAGAGGAAATGAAAATGAAAAGAAAGCTCCAGATATAATGTTCACACCAAATCATACATTAAATAGAGCAAAAAGAGCTCATGTATGTGATTCTAAAATGTGTAGTCTTCAAAAAATAAACATTTATGCCTCAACCACTATAGTTTTCATATACATATAAACACACACAGAAGAGGCAATCAAACAGAGATTTTACAACATTGTTGTTGCAGGTCTAACTCTTTGCCAGAGCTGCTGATGAGGGAACCAGAATAATATCAAAGAGCATCATTATGGTTGTAGAATCAGACAGAGGTAATTGCACTAATAGAGGAGATAACTTAATGAACTGAGGAATAAGAGTAATAAAGTAGATTTCTCTCCTCTCTTGTCTCTGCAAACTTATTAAGTGAACATAAAATTTGCATCAATGTTTCAAGTCTCCTGAGAGTCACTTCCTGGACTTACTACTAAACAGCACTTCATGATCGTATCTGGCAGCAGATCTTTAAGGAATGTACCCTTGCCTGCAGTAGTGATATTAGAGTAGATGATATCTAAGATCTCTTTCAGTTCTGCAATTCCAATATATAGAAAAGTTTCTATCAAATGTTATTATTCATAAAGCATATGACAACATAGTCTCAGAATTTTATAATGTATAGTCTCCTTCTATAAGGAATACAAATTTCCTGGTTGTTTGATTATATAGTGACTTAAAGCTGTACAATTTGGTATAAATTTTTTACTCTTAATAGTCCTATCCACCTATAAATTAAAAAGGAAGTACAAAATAAAAGAAAACAAAACTAGGAAAGTAAATTTATTTCAAATCAATAGTATTTCTTAAACTAGATTCTTTTGTTGAAATTAAATTATAAATGATAGCTTTAATAATAAAGAATTTTTACTTAATTAGGAAAATTTTGCCTGAATTCTAATTGTATTTTTTAATATTTATTCCTATGTTGAGTTAAATATACTAATATAAAAATGCTTATTTCCCTTGATATGTTTTATAAAATATTAATAAATTTTAAGATGACTACTTGAGCTAATCAGGCTTTTCACTTTAATGGAACAGCCATAAGGTGTTCTCTTATGCTGACTTTAATTAGAATTCACTGGTTAATTCTGTATAGTTGTCTAAGTGAATATAAAGTTTGCATGGCTGCATTACCAAATTCTGCATTTTGTGGGTATGCACTGTAATCATTACCACTATCAGGAACATAAAAAGTCTTCATTGACAATGAACTGTTGACAAATATGTCTGCTCATAATATGGAGGTCACAATGTGTGACGACAGAAGTTGTTTCAACTTACCTAGCCTCTGCCTATGAGAGATGTTATGGTCCAATTTCTCCCTCATGTTTTCCAAAGTATTGCAAAGCCCTCATTCCTACAGTATACCACAAATGTTTACATATGGTCTTCACTTACAGTAAAGTTAAACAGAGGGGGAAAAAAAGCTAGGAATCCATTACAAGCAGTGATGCATAATCTAGAATACCCTTTTAAAAGTATATTTTATTTATTATGCTATTACAGTTGTCCCAATTTTCCCCATTTGCTTCCCTCCTCCCAGTAACCGCATACCCTCCAGAAATCCCCAACTCCTTAGTTCATTTCCATGGGTCATGCAGATAAGTTCTTCAGCTTCTCCCTTTCCTATACTATTCTTAACATCCTCCTGTCTATTTTGTTCCTACTAATTATGTTTCTTAATTCCTGCACCATTTCCCCCATTGTCCCCCTTCCTCCACCTCTTCCCCACTGATAACCCTCCAACTGATCTCCATACCTATTATTCTGTTTCTGTTATAGTTGTTTGCTTAGTTTGTTTTGGTTTTTGATTTGTAGATTCAGGTGTTGATGTTTGTAAATTTGTTGCTATATTACTGTTTATAGTTGTGATCTTCTTTTTCTTAAATAAGTCCCTTTAACATTTCATATAAAAGGGCTTGGTGATGAATTCCTTTAACTTTACCTTGCCTTGGAAGCACGTTATCTGCCCTTCAATATTAAGTGATAGCTTTGTTGGATAGAGTAGTCATATTTGTAGGTCCTTGCATTTCATCACTTTGAATACTTCTTGCCAGCCCCTTCTTACCTGCAAAGTTTCTTTTGAGAAATCAGCTGATAGTCTTTTGGCAATTCCTTTGTAGGTAACTCTCTGATTTTTTCTTGCTGCTTTAAGATTTTTATCTATCTCTTTAACCTTTGGCATTTTAATTATGATGTGTCTTGGTGTGGTCCTCTTTGGGTCCATCTTGTTTGGGACTCTCTGTGCTTCCTGGACTGTATGTCTATTTACTTTGCCAAATTAGGAGAGTTTCCTTTTATTATTTTTTTCAAATAAGCTTTCAATTTCTTGCTCTTCCTTTTCTCCTTCTGGAACCCCTATGATTCAGCTGTCGGTACATTTAAAGTTGTCCCAGAGGTTTCTAAACCTCTCCTAGTTCTTTTTTTTTCTTTTTTTCTTTCTTTTTTTTTTTTTTTTTTTTTTTGCAGTCTGGTTTCTTCTTTCTCTTCTGGTTGAAGGTTTATTTCTTCCTTTTGTTCCAAATCATTGATTTGGATTCCAGCTTCCTTCACTGTTGGTTCCCTGTATATTTTTCTTTATTTCACTTTGTGTAGCCTTCATCTCTTACTTTATTTTTATTTTTTGCCATACTTTATAATTATTCTGAGCATCCTTATCACCAATGTTAAGCTGGTGATCTCCATTGAATAGGTTGGCTACCTCCATTTTGTTTAGTTCTTTTTCTGGGGTTTTGTTCTGTTCTTTCATTTGGGCCATATTTCATTGCCTCCTCGATCTGGTAGCCTCCCTGTGTTTGTTACTGTGTATCAGGAGGAGCTTCTTTTACTCCCTAAGTAGCATGGCCTACATAGCAAAAACATCTGTAAATTGTTTGGGGTGGAGCCCTAGATAATTGCCATGTTGGGGCCACCCACTTCATTGCTTTGTGGCTTTTTTTTTTTGTTGCAGGGGGCTCAGAGAGGGCACAATGCCACTGTCTGGCTTCTGGTGATTTGCCCAGCACTTACCCTGTTTCCAGTCACTTCACCCACTTCCCATATGTCCTGGAGTTTGCATACATTCTAAGACCATGCAGGCCCTTTAAGTGGTGAAAATCTGGCATTTTCTTCTACCACCCCAACCCCCACTGATTTTTACAGACAAAGATAAGAGACATTTACCTTCCCAGAGGGAAAACCCTGGGTTGTGCAGTCTGGCTTGGGGCCAGGATTGCTCACTCCAAGGGTATCCCTCCCAATTTTTATCCACCATACATGCATGTAAGAATGTCTGTTCCACTGCTATTGCCACCACTGCTTGTCCAAGACACACCACCTCTCTATGTCATCTCTGTGACTCTGCTCCTCCTACCCATCTGGATAAATGTGGCTTCTTTAAATCCTTGGTTGTTGAACTTCCATATAGCTCAATTTTCTGAAGGTTCTGGTTGCTATTTGTTTTTGAGATCTAGTTCTAATTCTTTCTATGGTTGCATGAGTAGGTGAAGCATGTTTACCTACACCTCCATCTTGAGCAGATGTCTAGAATATTCATGTATGAAATGTATTAAATCTAAACACAATGTGAAAATATGGAAAACCTAAAGGCCTGTAATAATGTTTCCAGGGTTAGTAGAAAATTTTGTATCACAGTCTAAGAAATATGGATTTTGAGCATAGTAGTTAATAAAAATAGCAACATCCTTTTAAATGAATATTCAGAATGCACTTTTAACTGAGAAATTTTAAGGTAGAAAACTAGTGGAAGAAGCTAAATACTTTATCAATGTTCTAAATAATCTTATTATCTGTTGTTACACTCTGTTTACTTACAGAAAATACAACCTGTAGAAGACAAAGCTAAATTTTCAATTAGTGGCTTCCAAAATTGATTTAGATGAGAAATAGTATAAATATGTAAAAACATCAGCTGTTCTCTCGGATCCTTGTTTTATTTGTCTTATTTATCTATTCAGCTGCTTTGAAGCAGGTAGGAAAAAATACCCTCTTTTATTTCTGCCTTTCCAGTGTGCAATGGTGATGCTAATGACCACAACGTTTTCAAGGAGAAAAGAAACAGCAGAAGACAAAGAAATACCAGGTTATAGAAGATAAACTAACTGATAACCTGCTCCCCTGCAAAGAGATCTGGCTGTCCCTCTAAAATAATGAGAAGGTAGAGTATTTTGTTAAAGCTTTACATTTCTGGTTATTTTGGAAAAGATCAATGTTTTGTCAGCATGATGCTTGTATAATTTGAAAGAAAAACTCTAGGTTATACCATCCTTTCAATTTAGAATAGGGAAAAATGTTAATGAACAAATGGTAGGGGTCAACCTGAGGTCATTTCTGCTAGAACAGTCACTGTTCTCCATATGAGAACTAAAAGGATTTATTTGATGCCTAGGAGGTTTGAGATCAGTTTATTGCACTTGATAGGGAGGAAAAGTAAGTAAACCTTTTAAGAACACTGAATTCCTGTTATTTTTAAAATGTGTTTAAGTGACATTGGTTAATAAGATTATAAATTTTAAGTGCACATTTCTATGACACATGATCTGTATATTACATTGTGTGCCCACTACCCAAAGTCAAGTAATCTTTCATCATCATATATTGAACACCTCCCCTCAATATTTTAAATTTAGGGTTACTTAATGTTTGTTTTTTTGAGACAAAATTTTGTAAGTGTCCTGAAAGCAAATGGTTGATTGTTGAAGCAGGAAGGAACACTAGAAACAAGCCAATTTTATCTTTTTATTTCAGAGCTAAGCCTGACTCAAGGAATATCTTAGTTGTGTGAGGATGGGAATTTTTATTAGATGAAATTTGGGTTAGAGTGCTAGTTCTGTGATTAATTGTAGCATGGCCAGAATTAAAGGTATTCACTTTCCTAAACCTCATTATCCTTATCCATAAAATATGAATGATAGTGTCTATCATATGAGGTTCCCAGGCGGATAGGGCCAGATATGAGCATAAAGTACACTGCATATGAAAAGTGCCTAATAAATGGCAGCTATAATTATTAATGCTTGAAATAACATGATTAATTACTACTTTATGATGGCATATGCCAAAGAAAACATATGTCTCCAGGTTATTACCACCCCCACCCCTACCCCCATAAAAGCCTAACCAGCACCAACTATTGCACAAAGAATACTGAGTTCTTGTCTTGATTTTCATATCAATTCTACACATGACTTGGGGTACATCACTATAACTTCTCTGAACCTTGTTTCTCAGAATTAAAATATAAGGCAAGCCTTTGTATCCCTTAGGCGCCATTCCACTGATAAAATTAAATCATTATCTACTTTTGTATGAGTTCCTAGTCTCTGAATGATATGTAGACTGCTCACAGCTTTTACACAAGGTAGATGAAGAGATTGCTCTTGAGTTGACACAATGCTATAACTACTGATGGAAAAGTGACTGAATATTGCCTTTATCATTTTCTACACATTTTCTGCTGCCCTGTAGCAAAACCAATCAATAACAAAAAATTTCTGTGTGACAATCATGAAGAAGTAAGGTGATGGGTCCTTTAGGTGGCCCAAATTTGAAAAGGTAAACATACACTGAAGAAGAAAACTTACTTTACTCAACCCTAAATACAGTGTCTGGCAAATATGCAGTGCTAAATTTATGCTGAGTATATGAATAAAAGAAGAAGACTGGAGATTAACTGATTTTAAGATGGATAAGACTCCTATAATAAGGAGGAGACATTTAGTGACAAGAATTTTCTACCTTTCTGTCCTGTGCTACATTTCATTTACAGATACATTCTTTCAATTTGTAGTCTAAGTCATTTTTAATTACTTTACATTTCATTACTCAGGCAGATATACAAAATATATGTATATATACAAAGTCAAATATACCCAAGAATATGATGGGGGATCCTCCCAAAATAAAATTACATTTTGGAGAGTAGGCTTCCTTTAGTACAGGCTTCCCCTTTTAAGTGAGTGTCCTAGAAACCCATCTGTAACAGGATACCAGCTGGTATTGTTGTGAGAGGCTGCATTCGGCTTCAGTGAATTTTTTGGAAGACTCTTTCAACCATTTGTTCATTTCATGATGAATGATTTATGAGCCCACCTGCTCACACTACATGGTGTGTATAGCAGTTTTTGACCAAAAGCAGAATGACCATCATGTCCTACCCTCCTTATTCACCCTATCTCACCCCATGATATTTTTTGTTTCCCTGGATGAAAAATGTCCTCAGAGGGAAATGTTTTGCCCACATGAAAGAGATGAAACAAAAATGGCAGAAGCACTAAAAGGTGTCAAAGTCAATGAGTTCAAAAATCATTTTGAGCAGTGGAAAAAAACACATCAGTAGGTGTATTGCATCAAATTAAGAGTACTTTGAAGGTGACTGAAGTTTAAATATGTAAGAATAAATACACAATTTTTAATAAATAAATTCTGAGTTTTTGGGGGTCGCCCTCATGAAAAACAAAACTCAAGTTGTAGAAAATCACTTTTTCCTAAAATCTTTTGGCATCTTTAACCTTGTGTTTGAACTTCAAGTTACTTCATGAGTTTAGACAATTTCTCTACCTGAAATGCTAGTACCCCTCATCTCTGATCATACATGCAAAAAGAAAGAACTGAATATATCACAATCAGGTTTGGGGAAGATTCAGGGCTCTACCACATACCAGCCTGACATGAATCTTTTAGAATCTTATATCATTTTAGAATTTTCATATTTGACTTCTCACCAATACCCTGTGGTTCAGTGACACTTTCCTTCCTAATCACTCCCCTATTACAGACAATCTTTTGGCCATAAAAATGTCTTCCCTGATCTCTGAACATATATGCTCTTTCAAAGAATAGGACATTTATGTATGTTGTCCCATTTGTCAGAAATGCTCCATCGGTTTTCCATAGTTGGAAAATCTCTACCCACTTTTACAAACCTCTGTATATTGTTCTGTTCTTTCCTCTGTTTCCTTGTATATTTGCTGAGACCATCCAGTAGAGCCCCTACCAATTTATATTGTAAGGCATTGTCTTACACTGTTTTTCTAACCTAACTGAGCATGAGTCTTCAAAGATACAACATATTATTCATTTTTGTATTAGGGATGATTTTGGTTGAATCAAATGGATTGAAAGATTCAGAGTTTCTCTAAACTTCCAAGAGTCAGTGTAGGTATGTTCCAAAAGCAGAGGACTTTAAAATGAAAAATGACTCAAGAATTATGATAGGCTCTCATAATAAAATTATGAAGCTATATTGACATAAGAACTTACTGAGAGAAAAAACATAATTACCTATTTGAAGAAGCTTATCTAATTATACAAACTAACAAATTAAGATATCAATAACTGTGAATAAAAAATGGAAAATAACTAGGGGCAGAGATGATGGGAATTCAGAAGTAAGGTGATTCACTTTAGGGCACTAAACTATGCATGGAACTTTATTCCTCCCTGGGGAAGCAAGATAGAAATAAAATTTGCAATGTCCACCAGACCATAGAAGATGTGTCCTGAGACAATATCACTTTGAAGGAAGCTTATTGAACTAATGAGATGTATCAATCAGAGAGGTGAAAATTTTCTAGTTTTATGTACTTCTAGTGGTATTAATTAAGCTCTTGTCAGAGTCTGAAGTATAGGTCACATGGATAAAAAAATTAGCAGAGGATAGACAAGTTATTAGAGCTATAACTATAGGAGTTATTGGAGGTCCCATCTCCAACAAGGTACAAGAGTGTAAGTCAGAGTCTGGGAGGGTCAGTTATTGGGCTGAGAAGTTATAGTATAAAATACTGAGACTGTTGGATATTTAAAGATATAGGGTAGTAAAAACAGAAAACTAAGAACAAGATATACTAAGCTTAAGCATCAAGATCATCTTTTCTCATAGATAAGTGTTGATTCTAATGTATTAATAGCTTTTTTAACTAGATCCTCTAGGAGAGCGAGGTGATGGAAGATGAAACACAAATATAAGGTCAACAATGAAACAAGGTTATTATAGGCTATTTAATTCTATTTTTTATTAATGAGAGTAATTTAACAAAAATGTATTGTATAGAATAAAATATGTGATTAATATTCTATATTTGAATATCCAGTTGCATACCAGGAATGTCATATTACATTCTCAGCATGCATGTTAAGTTGGAAAAAAAAACCATGAACATATTAAATAGATTAATAGTCAGAATTCAAGATAACTTCAAATTATGATATATAAATATAAGGTTATTTTTAGACAGAAAGGAGAAAAATATGAATTATTACTATACTATTTAATATAAGTGAGACTGAATCTATAATTTGTAAAGATGAAGTAAGTACAAATAATTTGAAGTTGAAGAGAATTTATAGTCTGTCTAAATACAAAGATCTTTTTCTTTTTCTTCAGTAGCAGAGCTGTCCAAACAAAAATAAAAAAGGGATGATCTACAAAATATATGTTTTATGAAACATGCTCCCTGGTAATATATTTTGTTTAATATAGGTAAAAAGAGAATTATCAACTCAGTTATATCTCTGACCTTTAAATTAATTATATTATTAAAAAGACAATTTAAAAAGTTTTGCTAGTTGTACTCCTAGACCTTAGAATTTCTTACTTTTCTGTCTTTTTTGGTAATATAAATATTACTCTTTTAAACTTACATAGGAAAAGAGTTATGACTGGTGAATGGAAACAAAACTGGTTTTCACATGTTGATTTAATATTCAGCCACAATGATGACTATCTTATAAATTCTAACATGATGACTATAAATTATCTTGGTTTTCTTCCTATATATATAATATTATATTAAAATAATGATAGTTTTATGTCTTCTTTTAAAATTTTTATAAATTTTATTTCTTTTTCTTGTCTTATTCCATTCTTCGTAGTGAATGAAATAGTAAGCACAACCATGTTTGTCTCATTTCTTATTTTAAAGGTAATGGTCATTTTTAAAATGTGTCAGGGAGATCCAAAATGGCCAAAGAATTAAGTGGAAGCTATACTAACCTCCTCCCAGAGCCAAACTAAAATTATAAATAAATGAAAGAAAAATAATCCTGTATAATCAACAAACAATAGCTGGAAAGCAGCCATATAACCAAGAACAGACAGAAGAAACTACTTCACCACATTGAGACTGGTAGGGACTGCAGGGGATACATGAGAGGGCTTGCTGGGCCCCCGCAGATGGCAGCTGAAGTTCTGGAGAGACATATTAGCAGCTAGGAGGTGTTTCCCCTGAGAAGTGTGGGGTCTAAACATCAAGCTGGGATCCCCAGCTTACAGCCCCAGGACCAGAAAAGGATCAAAATAACATCTGGCCATAAAAAGCATCAGGGTTTCTGTGTGCCAGGGAGAGATGGCTAGAAATGCAGAGAGCTTCTTAAAGGGCCAACACAAAATTTAGTTTTCAACCACTTACCATGGACTCCAGCAGAGGGAGGGCAAAGTGGACTAGAGATGCATGAGGAGAGTCTGGGGTTGGTGGCTCTGGAAAGAGAGTTTAAGGTGCAGCTGCCAGGGTCATTGTTATGAGTCATTCCTTTTACTGCAGAAGCCATCTTTCTGAAGCAGAGCACTCCCATCCAGGCATGAACCTGAAGAAAAGCAAGAGCCCTTCCCACGGGAATCCTTCTCCCCTACCCTGTAGAGCTTAAGCCTGGCTGCTGAAGAATACAGACAGCTGGAGGCTATTTCAAAGACAAAGCCTAATAGGAAGCCTTCAGGAAAAACAGATCTCTGGAAGATATGAGCCTTTAGCTGACCTTCCCCAGGCTGATAAAAGCTGAACTTGGATTATAGCTTTGTTCTTTCAACACACACCAGGCCAATCAGAGAGAGCTGCAGGCTGTGGCTGATGACTCCTAACAGGTTGCACATGTCCAGTCATAGGCAGAGTCTGACATAGAACTGAACTAGAGTCTGTGCATATATAACTAATACATAGAAACAAATGCAAAGGAATAGCTGAAATGGAACGACAAAGAAGCAAGCTTCAAATGAAAGAACAACAAAATTCTCCAGATGAACTGGATGAAATGGAGGCAAACAGTTTATCAGATGTATAGTTTAGAGTAATAATTATAAGGATACTCAACACCATGAAAAATGACATAGAAATAAATTTTAAAAAGGACCAGCCAGAAATAAAGAATGCAATATCTGAAATAAATAATACACTGGAAGGAATAAACAGTGGTCTAGATGAAGCAGAAGATCAAATCAGTGATATGGAAAATAAGTTAGAAAAAAAGCACCCAGGAAGAGCAGAAAAATGAAAGAAGAATTTTTAAAAATGAGGAGAGCTTAAGAAACCTTTGGGACAACATGAAGCATAATAACATCTGCATCATAGGAGTGCCATAAAGAGAAGAGAGTAACCAAGAAATTGAGAACCTATTTGAAGAAATAATAACTAAAACCTTCCCTAGTCTGGTTAAGATAAAGACAGACAAGTCCAGGAAGAGCAGAGTCCCAAACAATATGGACCCAAAGACCTAGATCAAGACACACCATAATTAAAATGACAAAGCTTAAAGATAAGAAGACAATCCAAAAGGCCATAGGAGGAAAGCAGGTAGTTACCTACAAGGAACTCCAATTAGACTTTTATCTGATTTCTCAAAAGAATTATTACAGGTCGAGGGACTGACATAAAATATTAAAGGTGATAAAAAGCAAGGATTCACAATGAAGGCTACTTTATACAACAAGGATATCATTTCAAATTGAAGGAGAGATAAAGAGCTTCCCAGCCAAGAAATAGCTAAGGAGTTCATTAACACCAAACCAGTACTGCAACAAATGTTAAAGGCCTTGTTTTAGAAAAAGAAAAAGAAAAAATGAAAAGGAAACACAGAGGAAACAATTTTTAAATAATATGGTGATAAATATTCATCTATTAATAATCACCTTAAATGGAAATGGCTTAAATGCTCCAATCAAAGGCATAGGGTAGATGAATGGATAAGAAAATAAAACTCATATATATGCTGTCTCCAAGAGACCCACCTCAGATCAAAGATACACACAGACTAAAAGTAAAGGGATGGAAAAAGATATTTCATGCAAGTGGAAAGAAAAAAAAAGCTGGGGTAGCAATACACAAATGCAATAGGATAGGCTTTAAAACCAACTATAGTAAGAGACAAAGAAGGATGCTACATAATGATAAAGGGAAAAATCCAATAAGAGAATATAACCCTAGTAAATATTTATGTACCCAATATAGGAGCACCATAATATGTAAAGCAAATCTTAATGAACAAAAATGGAGAGAACAGAGGAAATATACTCATAGTAGGGGAATTTCACACCCCATTGACTGCAATAGATAGATCTTTCAGACAGAAAACTAACAAGGAGACAGCAGACTTACACAACATACTAGGGCAGATAGATTTAATTGATATCCTCAGAGCATTTCACCCCAAAGCAGCAGAATATACATACTTTTTAAGTGCACCTGGAACATTTTCTTGGATAGACCACAAGTTAGGACACAGAACAAGTCTCAATAAAATTAGGAAGATTAAAATCACATTAAGCACCTTCTCTTCTCACAATGCTATAAAACTAGAAATAAATCACAAGAAAAATACAAAAAGACATGGAAACTAAATAACATGTTACTAAACAATGAATGGGTTGACAATGAGTTCAAGGAAGAAATCAAAACATACCTTCAAACAAATGAAAATGAGCCCACAACAATCTAAACACAGGGAAAGCAATCATAAAAGGAAAATTATCCTTTTTTCTTCTATCTCAAGAAAGAAGAAAAAGCTCAAATAAATAGAATAACAAACAAAACCCAAAATGAGTAAAAGGAAGGAAATAATAAAGATCAGAGCAGAAATTTAAAAAATAGTCTTAAAAAGTGATACAAATAATCAATGAATCCAAGAGTTGATTCCTTGAAAAGATAAACAAGATTGACAAAATTTTATCCAGACTCATCAAAAAGAAAAGAGAGAGGACCCATATAAATAAAATCAGATATGAAATAAGAGAGAAAAAAAAACAACTGACACCAAAGAAATACAAAGGACTGTAAGAAAATATTTTGAACAACTATATGCCAGCAGACTAGACAACCTGGACAAAATAGATAAATTCCTAGAAACATACAATCTTTCAAAACTAAATCAGGAAGAATCAGAAAATCTGAATAGACAGATTACACATGATGAAATTGAAGCAGTAATTAAAAAACTCACAACAAACTAAAGCCCTGGATCAGATGGTTTCACAGGTGAATTTTAACAAACATTCAAAAGAGAATTAACACCCCTTCTTCTCAAACTATTTCATAAAATTCAAGAGGAGGGAAGGCTGCCAAGGTCATTGTACAAAGTCAGCATTATCCTAATTCCAAAACCAGATAGATATACTACAAAAAGAGAAAAAGAAAATTATATGCCAATATTTCTGATGAACATAGATGCTAAAATCCTCAACAAAATATTAGCAAACCAGCTCTTGCGCTCGCTTGCTCGCTCTGGGGCTCTCGCCCTCTGGCTCTCTCGTGTGCTCCCTCCACGTGGCTTGGAGAAGGAGTCTCCAGGCTGCTTTAAGACGCTCTTGCCATGCGGTTTTGAGAAGGAGAGGAGATCTGCGCGGTTTGCAGGAAGAAGGCAGTTTGCAAGAAGGCTGAGAATCCAGGCGGTCCTGCATTGAGAGCTGGAGGGCACCACAGCACAGAAAGGACCTCCCCAATCAGATTGAATGATTGGCAGCTGCTGGTAAAGCTGAACTGTGTTTGGAAAGAAGAGAAACAAGATGGCGGAGGAGTAAGTGGAAGCTACACTAACTTCCTCCCAGAACTAGTCTGGATTTACAACGTAATTTTGGAGAAATCATCTGGAATAACCAACCGAACACCAGCTGGAGAGAAGTCTTATAACCACGGAGAGACAAAAAAGGCCGCTACATCACAACGTGACCAGTAGGGAGTGCGGAGACGCGGAAAGGCTGGCTGGGCTCACACGGGTGGCAGCTGAAGGGACTGAGAAACAGATCAGCAGCTGGGGATTCCCCCTGAGAAGGGCAGGGTCCAAACCCCCAGCTGAGCTTCCCAGCCTACAGCAACAGAGTGGAAAGTAAAATAGTATCCAGCTGAGAAAAGCGAAAAGCCACAGGGTTTCTTGCTAGCCGGAGGGAAACAGCTGGAGAAAAAGAGCTCTTAAGCGGATCACATACAAAAATATTTTGGCCCCCACTTACCCTGGGCTCAAGCGTAGGAAAGGCAGAGAGGACTGGAGATGCTTGGGGAGAGTTTGGTGTGGTGGCTTTGAGGAGAGAACTGGGGAAGCGGCCGGCCGGGTCCCAGTGCTGACTCATCCCCACACTGCAGGCAGACCATTCCCGGCCAAGTGGTGTCAGCCTGAGGGGAAGCAAAGGCCCTGCCTACAGGAATTAAGCTGCCACACCCACAGTCCTTAAGCCTGACAGCTAATCACAGATTGAATAGATTAACAACAAGCCAGACAAAGGCAATAGATCCCTGAAAGTCTCCAACAGGCTGCCTAGGCCCAGACTGGTACAGGATCTGATGCCACCAGGGGCAGATCCAGGAAGTTCAGATCATTCTAAGAAGCACCAACAAACAATAGGAGTCACAAAAATGGGGAGACAGAGAAACAACCCCCCATCGAAAGGAAAGGTAGAGTCCCCAGAAAGAATGCTAAATGAAATAGAGGGGAGCCAACTATCAGATATGGAATTGAAAGCATGTATTATGGAGAAGCTCAATGAGCTCAGCGGAAACTACAAAGAACTCCAGAAAAACTACAGTGAACTCCAGAAGAACTATAAGGAACTTACTGAGAATTATACCAGCATCAGAAAGGACATGGAAGCTATCAATAAGAGCCAGGAGGAAATGAAGAATACGATCTCTGAATTGAAGAACACAGTAGAAGGAATTAAAAACAGGCTAGAGGAAGCAGAAGATCGGATCAGTGAGCTGGAGGACAATGTAGACAAAAACTCACAGACAGTGCAACGAAATGAAAAAAGGCTGAACAAGACTGAAGAGGCTCTAAGACAGCTGCAGGACAACTTGAAACGTAATAATATCCGTATCATAGGAATTCCAGAAGGAGAAGAAGAAGAGCAAGGGATAGAAAACCTCTTTGAAAAACTAATGACAGAAAACTTCCCTAACATGAAGAGAGAAAGAATCATGCAAGTCCAGGAAGCACAGAGGGTCCCAATGAAGATGAACCCCAACAGGCCCACTTCAAGACACATCATAATTAAAATGCCAACATTCAAAGACAAAGAGAGAATCCTAAAAGCAGCAAGAGAGAAACAACTAATAACATACAAGGGAGCTCCAATAAGGCTATCATCAGATTTCTCAGCAGAAACACTACAAGCCAGAAGGGAATGGCAAAATATATTCCAAGTAATGAAAAACAAAGGCCTACAACCAAGAATACTCTACCCAGCAAGGCTCTCATTCAAAATGGAAGGTGAAATAAGGAGTTTCCAAGACAAAAGAAGGTTAAAAGAATACATCTCCACCAAACCAATATTGCAAGAGATGCTAAAGGGTCTGCTTTAAGAAGATGAAGAAACAGAGAGAGACAGAGAGGAACACAAGTACAAAGGGGGAAAATGACAATGAATAAGTACTGAAAGAAAGAAGGAACTTCTACCATTTGCAACAACATGATTGGAACTAGAGAGAATTACGCTTAGCGAAATAAGCCAGACA
The DNA here is from genome assembly GCF_987537825.1 of Furipterus horrens. Taxonomy (NCBI): domain Eukaryota; kingdom Metazoa; phylum Chordata; class Mammalia; order Chiroptera; family Furipteridae; genus Furipterus; species Furipterus horrens. Next base: position 66,852,944 of record NW_028327182.1, read on the forward strand.
ACAAAAGAAAATTACCTTATGCTATCACCTGTTAAAAGAAACTAATGAACAACACAAACAAATGAGCAAAATTGAACCAGAGGTATGTAAACGAGAAATAAACTAACAGTAACAAAGGGGGAGATGGGAGGGAGAGAAGTGGTAAGAAGGGGAAGGGTCTAGTCAAAGAACATGTATAAATGACACATGGACATGGACAACTGGGTGGGGACTGAATGTGGGAGAAGGGAGGGACAGGGTGCAGAGAAGCAAGAGGGGGAAAAAAGTGAGACAACTGTAATGGAAAAACAAACAAACAGAAAAATTTTTAGTGGGGGGAAAAAATTAAAAATATAAAGAATAGAAATGCAAGTTCAGTGAATATTAGAAGGACAAGGATTTTCCTTCGCACTGTATATATTTTCTCCCTATCTGATCCCTCCAGAATTTGGCATTCTAAAGAAGTAAGTAATGACCTAAGTTTCTTTGCATAAAACTAATAAGACCAGTTGTTAATAACGATTTTTTTGACTAAGACTTTGACTGGAATGTCATGCCTAAAGGAGACATGCTTGGGCTTTGGTTGTTACCAAAAAGCCCTGAGCAATTGGGACTGACCTTCAAAGGTAATAAAAGTCCACAAGATAAAAGGCCTGGTGCCTTGGATGGATGAGCGGTCCATAGCAATCTTTCCAGGGAAGGAACAAAGGTTGTTTTCCTGAAAGATGGCTAGAAGGGACCTTAAGGCACAATGGAAAACCAGGAGGACCTGGAAAAGACAGGTGTTTACAGGCAAGGCTGAATGGCAGGTATGTGGCTCAGCTTCTGTGCCCTGAAGGGCAGACTGAAGGTCACCCTAAATGTTCCTTGCATAAGTTCCAGCATAGCAGAACCAAAGATCATAAGTGATCATTTGCTGCTCTTGTTGTGTTTATGCAAATGAAAAGGATAAATTAAAAATGAAGTTAATGCAGTCCCTTTAATGACAAGAAGGGTAATCTTAGGGAGAAAAATCACGATTCAAGGAAGATCACAATGCCCAGTGGTAGACTATAAGTAGTGCAGCTAACCGTCTTTAAAGTTTCTTTTCATTTAAAATTTGTTTTCATTTGAAAGTTAAACTATGTCTGTGGCATTATCAAAGATGTTTAATTTACAGGCAAGAAGAATGTCAAATGCCTTGCAACTGGATGTCTTTCCAATAAGACAGTCCTACAGATTTAGAGACATGTATGTGGGTTATGTTACATAAATTAACATGTGTTTTCTGTTTTCAAAGGGCATAAGCCTACGATCTCATTACCTGAGTGATTGTATGTATAGGCCTCACTTAATCCTGTCTGCATTGCTGCCTCCTGAGACTCAATGGTTTGGCTGAACTAAGTGGCTGGGTTGGTGAAGAACGGGGTGGTCTGTGGGCTTCACTTTAAAACTGGTTTCTCTTTTCTATCCTAATGGCTTGGACAGAAAGAGCCCAGATGCCTGAGAGGGGGGATACCTAAAATATTTCCTTCAGTCCAAACTAAGTATAATGGGCAAAAGGGTTTTGGACAGGTGAGATGTACCTGGCATACCTTCCTCCAAAGAAATCCTTCTTTTCCCTAATGTGGGACATTGAAAAATTAATACCTGTCTTTTGTCATCTAGTGGTTACGGATTGAATGATGTCCTTTAACCCTGTTGCCCCCAGAATACAACAAGGATGCCAGCCTGTTAAACCAAGCATGCCGTTGTCCAGAGACAGCCAACCAACCTGGAGTTTGCACGATCCTTCCCCTTGTGGGAAGGCCACCCTCCCCTCCACACCCCCACTCTTATTAGGGATTTCTTGACCCAAGGGTAGGTAGGACGACAACCATGTCCAGCCTGAAGCAGCTAGAGGAGCTCGAGACCTTCGTCCATTGTCCTTTATAAGATTGTAAAGGGTCTCAAGTCTGAGAGGGAGGGATTGTTATTTTTTATTGTTAAAATATTTAACTAATTAATTAATTATTTTTTTTCAAAAAAGAAGAATATATGAAAGGGTGAGCCATGGGCATGGACTTGGGGAGGTGATTGTCGGGGAAGGGGGGTGCTGGGCGGAGGGGAGCAAAGGGGAAAAAATTGGAACTATTGTAACAATGTAATCAATAAAATATACTTAAAAAAAAAAAGGAAAAAAAAATATTAGCAAACCAAATAGAGCAATACATCAAAAAGATCATACACCACGATCAAGTGAGATTTATTCTGGAAATGCAAGGATAACAACCACATAAACAAAATGAAGGATAAAAACCACATGACCCTATCAATAGGTGTAGAAAAGTCATGTGATAAAATCCAGTACCTATTTATGATAAAAACTCTCAACAAAGTGGAAATAGAGGGAACATCCCTAAACATAATAAAGGCCATAGAAGACAAACCCACTGCCAGCATCATACTCAATGGGCAAAAACCACAAGCTACAAGATCAGGAACAAAACAGTGATGTCTGCTTTCACCTTTTTCATTCAGCACAGTACTGGACATCCTAGCCACAGCAATCAGACAAGAAGAAGAAAGAAAAAGCACCAAAATTGGAAAGGAAGAAGTATAACTGTCTTTATTTGCAGATGACATGATACAATACATAGAGAACTTGAAATATTCCATGAAGAAACTACTAGAACTGATAAATAAATTCAGTAAAGTAGGAGGATACAAAATTGATATCTAGAAATCAGTTGCATTTTTATATGCCAAAAACTAACAAAAACGGAAATTAAAAAAACAATCCCCCTCACAATTGCTCCAAAAATACCTAGGGATAAACTTAAAGATGTTAAAGAACAGCAGTCAGAAAATTATAAGACACTGAAGAAAGAAACTGAGGAAGATACAAATAAGTGGAAGCACATACCGTGTTCATGGGTAAAAAAATTAACATCTTTAAAATGTCCATATTATGCATAGCAATCTATAGATTCAACCCAATTCCTATCAAGATTCCACTGATGTATTTCACAGAACTAGAAAAAATATTTCATAAATTTATATGGAACCACAAATGACCCCATAGAGCAATGGTGATCCTAAGAAAAAAGAACAAAGTTGGAGGAATCATGCTACCTGATATCAAACTATACTACAAGGCCATAGTCATCAAAACAGCATGATATTGGTATAAAAAAGACACATAGAACAATGGAACCAAATAGAGAGCCCAGAAATAAAATAAGCCCACACCTTTATAGCTAATTAATATTCAACAGGAGAAATAAGCACATACATTGGGCTAAAGATAGTTCACTCAATAAATGGTGTTGGGAAAATTGGACAGTTAAGTATAGAAAAATAAAACTAGACCACCTTCTTATAACACACACAAGAACAAATTCAAAATGTATTAATGGCTTAAATGTTAGACCCAAAATCATAAAAATCCTAGAAGAAAGCATAGTCAGTAAAATCTTGGACATTGCTTACAACAATATTTTATCTGATATATCTCCCCAAGCTAGGGAAACAAAAGAAAAAATAAACAAATGAGACTACAACAAACAAAATTTTTTCCACAACAAAGAAAATAATCAATGAAATAAAAAAGACTATCTATAGAATGGGAAACCATATTCACCAATACATCTGATAAAGGGCTTATATCTAAAATGTGTAAAGAGCTTACAAAACTCACCACACACACACACACACACACACACACACACACACATCCCTCCAATTAAAAACTGGGCAGACGACTTCCGGCCAAGATGGAGGCATAGACAGACATGCTGCGTCTCCCTCCACAACTCAGAAGAAATACAACTACCTCGAAACTAGTAACAACCAGAAGTTCCAGAAAATAAAACTACATGGAATGGAAGTCCAGCAAACAAAGATATAAAGAAGAAATACTCATCCAGACAGATAGGAGGGGTGTAGCCAGGGCACAGAGGATGCAGTGTGGTGGCAGCAGTGGCAGGCCAGCGGAAAGTGCAGTCCCACATTTTAAAAAGTCAGGAGAGACACCTGGGGAGGATTCCCAGCTCCTCATCGGACCTAGCAGCTCATGGTCCCAGCACCGGAGAAAATCAAGCCTCATTGCTTCTGACTATGCGGACCAGTGGTGGTTGGGGTGGAGGCAGAAACTGCTGGTCTCAGCAGAGTCCGCTTGTTTAAAGGGCCCCCATGGTCTTAGAACATCTGCAGACCCACCCACTCTCGGAACGATGGCCAGGGCAACAGCTAGAGGGGCGCCAGTCCGGTGCGGAACTGGGAGAGGTGCCTGGAAAAGGGACAAGTGCTGGGCTGGCAGCATTGTTCCCTTTTGGACCCCTCCCCCACCTACAGCACCACAACGTGGTGAAACAGGTTGCCCTGTACTGATGAATCCCTAAGGCTCTGCTCTGTACAATGTAACAGGAGCGACAGCTCTACCTGGGATGCAGAGGCAAACAAACACAGCAGCCTGTCAGAATGAGGAGACAGAGAAGTATGGCCCAAAAGGAAGAACAGATCAAGGTTCCAGTGGGAGAACTAAGCGACAAGGAGATAGCCAACCTAACAGACAGAGAATTTAAAACACTGGTGATAAAGATGCTCACAGGCTTGACAGATATGCTTGAGTACGGCCAATGCATAAGAGAAGTGAAGGCTATGCTAAATGAAATGAAGGAAAATCCACACAAAACCTATGATGAAGGGAAGGAAACCGGGGTTCAAATCAATGATTTGGACCATAAGGAGGAAAAAAATCAGTCAACCAGTGCAGAATGAGGAAGCAAGAATTGAAAAAAATGAGGAAAACTTCCAAAATTTTGCAAAGGAGATGGACATAAAGGTCCTGGAAACACAGAGGGTTCTGGGCGAGCTGGACCCAGGGGGGACCACACCAGGATGCATCATGATTGAGAAGCCAAAGGTGAAAGATGAAGACAGAGTCCTGGGGGGCAGCAAGAGAGAGGCAGAGAGTTGCCTACAGTGGGATGCCTATAGGACTATCAGCTGATTTCTCAGGGGACACTCTGTGTGCAGGCAGGGACTGGCAAGCAGTATTCAATGTGATGAAAGGCAACCTGCAACCAGGATTACTCTATCCAGCAAAGCTATCATTTGGAATGGAAGGGCAAATGAAGTGCTTCCCAGACAAGGTGAAGTTAAAGCAGCTCATCATCATCAAACCATTATTATATAAAATATCAAAGGGACTTACTTAAGAAAAAGAAGATCAAAACTATGAACACTAAAATGACAACAAACTCACAAATATCAACAACTGAATGTAATAAAAAATAAACAAAATCCAACTAAGCAAACCAGAATAGGAACAGAATCATAGGTATGGGGATCATTTAGAGGGTTATGAGCTGTGAATGGGGAGAGAGAGAAATGGGGAAATGGTGCAGGGACTAAGAAGAATAATAGGTTGGTACGAAATAGGGGGACATTAAGAATGATATAGGAAAGGGTGAAGCCAAAGAACTTACATGCACAACCCATGGACATGAACTAAGGGGGGTGAGATTGCTGGAGGGAAGGGGGTTACTGGGCAGAGGGGAGTAAAGGGAAAAAAATTGGAACTACTGTAACAACATAATCAATAAAATATACTTAAAAAATACTGGGCAAATACCTGAATCAACATTTATCCCAAGAGGACACACAGATGGCCAATAGACATATGAAAAGATGCTCAATGTCACTAATAATTAGAGAAGTGCAAATGAAAACCACAAAGAGATATCATATCATACCTGTCAGAATGGCCATCATCAATAAATTAACAAACAAGTGCTGGTGATGATGTGGAGGAAGGGGAACACTTACAATATTGGTGGGAAGGCAGACTGGTGCCACTATTGTGGAAAGCAGTATGGCGATACCTTGAATAATTAAAAATGGCAATGCCTTTTGACCCAGCAACCCCACTTCTGGGAATATATTCAAAGGAACTCAAAACACTAATTTGAAAAAACGTAAGCACCCTTATGTTCATTGCAGTGTTAATTATAATCACCAAGATACGGAAGGAGCCCAGTGTCCATCAGTAGATGAGTGAATTAAACAGCTATGGGATATTTACACAATGGAATACCACTCAAATCTAAAAAAGGAAAACTTGCCCTTTTTGATATCATGTATGGACTTGGAGAACATTATGCTAAATGAAATAATCTAGTCAGAGAAAGACAAATACCATATGATTTCACTCATATGTGGATTCTAATGAACAAACTGAACTAAAGCAAAATGAGACAGATCCAGAGAGAGCAGAATGACAGCTGTATTGGGCAGTAGGTTAGGGTGTGGAGGGATCAAGTGAAAACGGAAAAAGGACTCATGGACATGGACAACAGTGTGGTGATTATGAAGTGGATTTTAAGTGGCTTAAAATGTAATGAAAAAAGTACAATAAAATATTTTTAAATTATGTCAGAAAGGATTTGTTCAGTGACATGAAAAGAAACCACTCCAAGTATTTTAAGCATGAAATTAGTTAATATAGAGTGTTTAGTACTAATAAAATATTTGAGGATACTGTAGTGATATTTTGTTTTTTTGTTTTTTTATGTATTATTCACAGTTTGTTTTATTTCTGTTTTTTTTTATTTTTTTATTTTTTTTTATTTTGGTTTTTCAATTACTGTAGTGATATTTTGGCTATTCATTAAAGAAAAAATTATATATGTATATATATATCTCCAAACATGGCTTTCCAAAGTAGCCAAGAGTATAGCTTCTACCTTCCAGATCTTCTTCATATAAGTTGATCTAACTAGAACTATTCACTTTCAGAACCTTATTGTTGAAAGAGACAAGGAAACACAGATTTTAGCAAAGACTTACTAAAAGGTGTGCTGAGGGCCAGGCTGTGGCACTTTCATATTTATACATACTCATCCATAGACATCTGCACTTTCAGACAGTGTCATCTTTGTTTACACTCCCCCATTTCCTTAAAAAGGAAATTTATAATCCCATCAATTGCTGTTTACATCTCTGGTGGATGTCCTTTCCTTTTCCAGGTCAGTCAGAATCTCACTTTACTATCCTATAACCTAAGGACTTAACTAAATGGCTAGTTCACATTAACAATCTTTTTATTTATACTGTAAAAAAGAGGAAAGGAAATTCTTTAATTTTTACAATTATATGCTAAGGAAGCAAAGGTAAAAATAAGGGTAGTAACCAGTCTTAGTTTCTGAGTTTATCAATAGATCATGATTGACATTTAAAATGTATTCTCCCTCCACTCATTTCATGTTTTCATTACCTCATTCAGCATCTTAACTGGGTGAGATCTTTACCTAGGGGGAGGGTTGTGATAATGGACCCAAACCTTTATTTCACAGGTCTGAACCCCTACAGACTAGATGAAGTTTTGCATGAGTTTTTATCACTAGGCATAGTATTAGAATGAATCACCCCAAATGATTCTCTAGGATTCTCACACATTCATCCAATCCCACAGTGCTAGCAGCAGCCCTATTTCACCATGTTAGATGGGATTAACAATCCCTGTTGACATAGAATAGTTGGGTGTCTATTGGATCAATGACATGAGAAACACAAAATACCAAACAATAGTCTCAACGGAAACACTGTTATTCTTATGATGAATCATCCATCCCTGATATCCTAGCCTTGTGACAGAACAGAGCTCAAATTCATTGATAGAAAACAAATATTTTGCATATGGCTCCTTTGTTGTAAGAGTGACAGGTACTGTTGCTTTTTTTTACCCCTGGGTTCCTGATTCAGTGTTCTTCTGGCTGTGGAGAAGACAATATTATTTATTCATTGATTTTTCCCACTTTAGGACAACATTCCACACTTACAAGTTATTATATCACAGATGATTATCTAACTGAATTGTCAGTGAGCCAGTGGCATCTAAATGTTGGATACATAACAAAAATGAATGAACATTGCCTCATTTATTTTTCCATTTTTTTAAAAAGAGGAGGAGGAGGAGGGGAGAGAGAGGGAGAACTGATTTGATCAGAAATAACATTATATGGAATACTATAAAAGAGAATAAAGAATTCAATAAGTTTACAGAGTAGTCCTGGAAGAGATATAGCAGGCATGAAAATCAAAACCATTTCCAAAGTATAGGGGTTCCACTGTAATAAAGGTGAGCCAATGGAGTCAACCTGCCACTAAGTAGCTAGTGCCCCCTAAACGAATCATGCCATACCAGGGACTTAGAGTCAGTCTTTGACTTGGTAGAGTGGTTCCTCAACAGTGTAGTGGAAAGTAAGTCTATATTATTGAGGCTATATTTAAATTTATAAACTTATGAGATCTTCCTTTGGTTATCTGTTATTTATTTCCTTTTTTCCTTTTACTTATTTCCAAAAAAACTGTATTAGGGTCAGAGAATGTGTTCTATCAGTTATTTTATGTGGCATTTGTTAATACATTATGACTCAGCCACAATTTTTATAAATGCTTTACGATATGTTTGAAAAGTTTTTTCATATGTGTGTGTGTGCATGTGCATGTATATATTCAAACCAGGTTAGATATACATATTTGCTTTAACTTTCAAAAAGTAAATACATTATGCACATTTGCATGTAAAACCCCAAGATGTTAATAAAAATAAACCATTTAAACTTTAATATAGAACCTGTCCACAAAGTTTTCATAAATCCTAGAATATTCTTTAAGACATGCTGCTTAGGGACTCAGGAATATCAGAGACTGAAAGGAGTCTATCTGTAGAATGTGTAAAATTTAGAAGCCTTTGTAACTGTGTTGTTATATTTGTTTGTTTTTTCTGCCTCTTTCTCCACTGAGGTTGGAGTAAATTTTTTACAAATAAAGAACACCCTGTGCTTCTTTTCTCAGGCATCAATAAGAATTGGGAAAATAGGGACCTATTCTACACCAGGCATGGAGAAAATTCACCTACAACAAAGAAGAAATAAAAGGTGCTGGCTTTTGAAAGGGCAAAATGGCTGAATTTCCCTGAGTTGGCTGGGAGAAAGAAAGGAAAAGTATGGGGAGACCACTTGCAGAATTCTTTTCAAGCTCTATCTTCTCTGTCTGGATTCTAGGAGAGATAGAAATACATTCCAGCACAGCCGTGCACAATTTAACAACTTGACTAACACCCTTGCTGGGAACCAAGTCACTGAATCCTGCAACACTTCACCCAGATTGCATTAAAAGAAAAAAAAAAAAAAAAAAAAAAAAAAAGACCACGGGATTCTGCTGAACGCCAGAGGGACAATGTCCTTAAATTTCCTTGAAGTCCAGGGTCTGTTTTGGAGGACAAGAAGCACACCCTTCATTGCCTCAGAAGGCCCTTGGTTTGAGGGAAGGTTCATCTTTCCAAGGTTTAATTATTTCACGGTGACATTTTCATCTTTGCACCAGGCTTTCCTGACAGTGCTCTGGATTAGATATTTGTTCAGAACCATTTTTTAATTTTAGCATTGTTTGGCATCTGGAGAGTGGGGAGCCTTCCAAACTAGCAAGTCACAATATATTTTTAAGTCCTTCCTTTCCATATTCCTGTCCTCTCACGTTTTATATAATAGTCAGCAGGAGCAACCAGGTAACACTTGCAACACTCTGACCAGAAATCTCCTCAGCTAAATCACCCAGTAAATTAAGTATATTTTCTGCCTCCCACATACCCACAGGTAACAATGTTGCCCCTTGTAGCTCTAAAATAACAAGTCCACAGGTTATCATTTCAAATCATAGTTCCATTCATTGCATACAAGAGAATTTACAGTCTAAAACACTGTATTAAATTTTTAGCATTATCTCATCAGCCAGTATTTCAGTTCTTAACCAATACCACCATTTTTCCTCAATGGCAATACAGGAAGAAGTGGGGACAGGGAAGGGAAGAGATGGCAGGAGGGTGTTGGGAGAGCAGAGACCGGTAGACAGACAATAAATGGAGAGAAAAAGATCACTAAAAACGCTCTATGCTTAGCATAATGTTTACTAGGGTCACTGCAAAATCTAGAATAAATACATGGTTTTAATCAATAAGATACTCTTTTATGTGTCAGCTCCAGATCTGGCACTACCTAACTGTATGACTTGAACAATCAGTTTACCTCTCTGGGTACCCAGTTGATTTTCAGAGGAATAAAGATCTGTAATGTCCCTTTAGTTCTAAAATCCTGAGCTTGTGCTGCCTTTGGAATATTTGTGCAAAGAAGAAAGTGTGCATTCCTCCTTACCCTCAGTGCTCGAGAATGATTGCTTGACAGAGAACTGCTGCACGATTCTTGGGTGCTCTCCCAGCATGAGTGTGGATATCACAAATGTGTGTTTCTGCAGTTATATTCGGGGAGACACAATGTACTGGTGCTGTCACTGTTCTTTCCCTGTTTGTTCAGCTCTTCCGTTATTGCAGTTGTTTTAATTGAGCTGTGTCAACTTCAATTGTTCTTTGTCACCTGTTACCAAGTACATTTTTTAAATCCTCACCCAAGTATGTATTTATTGATTTTAGAGGGAGAGGATGAGATAGAGACAGAGACGTTGATCAGCTGCCTCCTGTACATGCCCTCACTGGGGATCGAACTCACAGCCTAGATATGTGCCCTGACTGGAGGTTGAATCCACAACCTTTTTGGTGTATGAGAGAGTGCTCCAACCAACTGAGCCACCTCACCAGGGCCCAAGATCTAATTGCCTTTATTAAGGAACTCATGAATTGGGCAGCATTCTATCCAGCAACTAGAAGGTGCACTCTGAGGGACTGTATAAAATAGAATGGTTTTACAGAAAGAAGATGGGGCAAGCTATTAACAAAAGAAAAAAAAGATTATATTTAGACCAAAACATCTTTTGTGGGGAAGGGAACAGCAGAGATTTTTATCATGCAGATTGCCTCTTATTTCAATTAGGAGGATGTAAGAGGCCCTCAGTGAGAGATAATCTCATTGGTGCTGGCCAAAAAATTCCAGACCAGACTGGATAATTAAAATTTATTTCTGGGAGAGGTTGAAAGATAATTATGTCAGATATTAAATCTGGGTTTAGTATCACAGACTTTAGCATAGTGTTACCATTTTGGGCCTGTGGTTTTCTCTTTAACACACCTGAATCTCATCTGCCTCCTTATTGCCCCCTGCTAGTTGATAACAGATCGCTTAGTGTTGAACATCTTCTAACGTTTGGAGAACAAACGGGAGTTCTGTCTCACACCATGTGTCACATATCCTGCTGGAGTCTAATATCATTGAATATTTTTTGAAGAAATAAAAGAAGAAAATGAAAGCATTTAAGGCCATAGTATTGATACTATTTTTATCTATGCAGTGATAGAAACATTGAAAATGTTGTAAATCAATGAAAACCACCCTGGAAAACCATACATAACAAAGAAAAGTCCATATAGCAAATTACAGTACCTCAGAGATGGAAAGAAGAAAATAGATAATGAAGTAAGTTACCTTTATATAAATCTATTAAGTATTAAATAGGCAAGCAAGGGATTGTCGCTGTACTCTTGAAAGTACTTATTCAATTGGCATTTATGCCAAATTTATGTGTAATTAGCTTAATCCTGAAATATCATATTTATCCAAGTACATTTTAAGTTTCTTAAGGAAGCTTATTTGTGTGCTCAATTCATATGTTTCTTCAATTATTTTTAATAATTATAGTTCATGAATTACTGTGATATGGTGTGTGGTATAAAAGTAAAAAAATACATTTCTAGAATTTTAATTTTAAGAAGTTTACAGCTAATTTAGTGTCATGTTAGTGTATGAAGTTATGAGTCACATTATTTCCTCCACTGAACATGAATTATTAACTTCATTCTCAGTGATTTCACCTTGTATAAAACAGGGCTTAAAAATACACACCTGAAAGCTATAAAGATGACATAAAGTAGATACATGTTGTGTATCTAAAAATCATGCTTGGCAGTCAATAATTATGGGATTCCGGCTTGTTTTTTCTACAAACATAATAACTGCTTGCTTAACAAACATTTATGTAACATACTCAGTGCCAGTCAATGTTATAAAAGCTTCAAAAATATCAACTCACTGATTCTCACAGCTATCCTCTGAAGAAAGCACTATCACCATCCCACTTTTCAGAAGAGAACCTTTAGGCCCAGTGATATTAACAAGTTGCATAGCTGAGAATTAACACCAGTAAACCTGATTTAAGATTCTGTGTTCTTAACCACTAATGTCTGCTACCTTGGTTTATAAAGCCAGGCATTGATGAGAGGATAGTCTCACAGCATAGTCAACTTCTAATTTGTAAGTAAACAGTGATGTTTTTATTTTGAATTTACGATGAGACTGAACCATTTTTCTTTACTTTTTATTGCACTTCTTTTGAAAATCCCCAAATTTTCTTTTTGTATTAATTTAATAATCTTGTCAATTTGCTGTACATATTTTCCACTTACTAAAGTAATAACTTTTGCTGCCAGAATTTGCAAATATGTGTTCTCATTTAGTCATTCAACAAATTGTTATCAAAAATTTAGTGAAATCTATGCTGAGCATTTGAGAGATAACAAAGAAGCATGTTTTGCTCTCTGAGGGGCTAAAGTCTACCTAAAGACACAGATATTTAAACAAACTCACATGTTAAAGGAACTATCAGTTTGATCCTTCAAGTCTTTTTTCCATTTACTAGCTATGAGACATTGACAAAATACTTAACATCTATTTCCTTCTCTTTCCTTATTTATAAGATTAAGGTAACATTATTATCTACTGCATAGGGTAATATAGAGAACTCATTGAGTAATGTACATAAGGTGCCTAGCAGAAAGTAGATTGTAAAAACTTTTACCTATAATTAGGAAGAATATTTAAAAATAAATGTAAGACACAAGTAAACAATAAAGGGTCTATAAATAGAGGTATAAATAAGTATATGAGGTTAAATAGTCAAATGGCTTTATTATGATTACTCACACCACATGAAGTTTAATGAAGGACATTCCACAATTATTGGAGCTTGTGGGTTGAATAAGCTTTTATCCACGAGAAGTTCATGTGAGAAAGTAGACTGTAGGCTGAAGAAGAAGGGCCAAGATGAGAAATAGTAATTTCAGTATCTGAAACATGGGACATTTAAAAGGGAAGGAGGACAGGGGAAAACAGCAAAATATATTGTGATATTATATTAAGAAATAAAAATATATACCTTTTACATTTATATTTATTCTCATACTTGTATTTATCCTACAAATTAAAGTATTAACTTCTGAGAAATTAAGATTGATTCTGTTATGTGAGTTCAAAACTGGCACATTCTTTAATAATCCTTTATAATGATCATTGTTTATTTGAATAAAACTAGAGTGATAGAGGTATAACTTCATGGAGATTAACACCTGGAGTCATTAAAAAGTTTATTAAGATGTATCACTAGCTGTGAGAACAAATAATATCAATGTCATCAAATGGATATACCTCCCACCTGTTCTAATGAACACTGGGAATGAATAAATATAAAAACACTTCAACAGCTGCCTCTATGTCAAGGCCAAATACTCTCATAGAATTTGGTTCATTTCATTACCATTTTTGACAGTAAAAGTAATAATATCATTTGAACTTCTCAAAAGGTTAAAATGTTAAGATTTTATTCTTAATTCCATTATCTTCATTTTCAGAAGAGGCTCAGTGATTTGTCCACATCACATAGCTAGTAAGTGATGGAGTTCAGACTCTAGTTTTGATTTTTTTCCCTACTATATCACGGTGCTTGAATGTGTGCACATGTAGATCCAGGCACACACAGGCATCATGATTTAATAAGAATGAAGTAATCAAAAACTGGGATAACTGTAATTGAAAAACAATTAAAAAAAAGAAATTAGCTAAGATCAAACAAGGTTATGATTTGAATACTTAGAAGCAATAACTTTACATTTGAGAACTTGTAGATTATATAAAAATTTTGTCAGTTATTAAACATATTTTTAAAACCAAAAAAATAATGAAGTAATCAATGCAATATGATTTAGAATTCAGTAACACCAGAGGGGTAATGCACTAACAATACCATAAACTTATCCCAGGTAATGAAGCATGAATTATAGTAATTACCACTTCATTTCTTCTATGCACTCCCATCTTCAATTAATCTACAAACTGATTTTCTTTTAACCCAATTATAGCTCATAATATGTCTATAATAGAGTGAGAAACACTTGAATTTACCAAATTTCTGCAGATCATAATTCTGAAATATAAGAAAACTGCAATGATGATGTAGAAGAATCACAGGTTATAATGTATGCAGCTTTGTTGACAAATTTTCAGTTTTATTGAAATAAAATTGACCTACAATAAAAATGACCAACTTTAATTTTTTATTAAATTTATTAGGATGACATTGGTTAATAAGACTATAGGTTTCAAGGGCTCATTTCTATGATACATTATCTGCATAATGCATTGTGTGCTCACCACCCAAAATCAAATCATCTTTTGTCACCATATACTTGACCCACTTTACCCTTTACTACCCCTCCACACTTCTTCCCTCTGGTAACCTCCATAATGTGTCTGTGCCTATGAGTTTGTTTTTCTTGTTTGTTTATGTATTGCTTTAAGTTTTATATCCCACATATGAGTGAAGTCATATGGTTCTTAACTTTTGTCTGACTTCTTTCACTTAGCAGGCTATTCTCCAGGTTCATCTGTGTTGTCACAAGTAGCAATATTTCATCAATATGTACCACATTTTCTTTAACCAATCATCTATTGAAAAACACTGGTTGTTTCCTTGTCTCAGTCACTGTGAATAATGCTACAATAAACATAGGGGTGCATATATCATGGTGAATATATGTTTTCAAATTTGGGGGATAGATAACCAGAAGAGGGGTTGCTGAGTCATACATAACTTTATTCTTAATTTTCTGAGAAACATCCATACTGTTTTCCACAGTGGCTATACTTGTTTACACCTCCACTATCAGTGAATGAGTGTTCATTTTCCTCCATAACCTTTCCAACACTTGTTATTACTTGTCTTTTTTATAATAGTCATTCTAATTGGTGTGAGGTGGTATCTATTGTAGTTTTGATTTTCATTTCTCTAATAGCTAGTGAAGTTGAGGATCTTTTCATATGTCTGTTGATCAAAAATGATCAACTTTAAATGCAATATCTGATAAATTTTCCAAATACATATAGTCATTTAACTACCACCATAATCATAATAATAAACTTTTTCATCATGTCCAAAAGTTCCTTCGGTCGCTTTTGAAGCTATTCCCAGCCACTTTTCTACTTTCTGTCACTAAAGTTTTGTCTTTTCTAGAATGACATATAAATGGAATCATAGAGTGGATATTCTTTTGTGTCTGATCAATGAATAACATTTGAATGTTTATTAAATTTAGAGCTCAGATAAGTGCAAATTCCTGGGGGCTTATTAATAGAATAATAACCTTACTGCACCAAGAAGCAATTTACCCAGCAATTATATCTTATTTGTGAATATTTTCAATGTGCTTTGTGGAATACAACCTGGCTTTAAATAGTAATTTTTCTGCATCTCTAGAAGTTCAAGAAATGAAGGAAATCTAACTTTGAGCACATTATTGGTTTTGACAAGATCATATTTAAGTCTTTATAATCATAAAAACATTTATTGTACATGTTAATGCAAAGGAAGTCAAAGTAGTTATTTGGACATTTATAAAAGTATTTTGCTATTTTTTGAGAAATCATATGAAAATTATATTATAAAATATCTGTAAAGATGTTCCAATTCTCTTACATACTGAAATGTTATCATTGTTTATTCTTTTCTTCATCCATGTCTCAAAAATCTGTATTTAACCAAGTATTTGGTTTTATTTGCTCTCCTCTCTTTCATTTGTGTTTCTTATTCTTTATTCATAATGAAGCCAACATCTGTTTTATGACATTCTGCCTCGGGCTGCTATCATAACTATTAAAACAGTCCTTCGAACAGAGACCAGCGAAACCAGAAGGGGTCTGTTATATAAGAAGAGGGACTAAGAGGGAAAAGGTTCAAATAAAGGCTGTTTTCTTTGTACCTGAACCAATTCTCCTCTACAACTAAAGAGAACCCAAAATCTCTTTATTCACTGCTCTCCAACATAAGATCTGAGTTTTTGAGCTCAAACTTAGGTTATTCTCCTCTCAGTCACAGGAAAAGGAGGCTGATGGGCTTAAATCAGAACTTCAGGATTTGTCAATCTAATCAGCAGACAGTCCAAAATTAATAAAATAAAACCAAAGCGTTTCACTGTGACTCTGAATTTAAGGCCTCTTTCAAGTTTAGGATCTTGACTTTCCCACCTTTATCTTTCTCACATATTTTTAAAGTTTTTAATTTATTTATGCACCATACTAACTACCGGGAAGTCAAAATAACTATGAAACATTATTTCTACTCTAATGGGCCTCATAGGAAGAAAAAGCATATTGCTGAATAGTGTTACATAATAAGGACTATAAGGACTATATAACTATGAATAAGAAGAGCAGGCTACTCATGTTCTCTGGGTAAATCAAAGAATGCTCCAAACTAGATGTGACATTTGAACTGAGACTTAAGAGGACAGACATGTGGCAGGCAGAAGGCACAGGCCTCATGAGAGCAGAAATACAGAAGTTTATCATGTGTTTAGGGAAAATAATAAGTAATTTACTTTACCATTATGATATTCCCAAAATATTAAGAAGTTAAATGTTCAGTATATTCCAAAGCTATAAGATATGAGATGGTTAACAATGTTCAGCTCGTGCATCTGGAAATAGAAACAAAAATTTAAACTACTTTTTCAATTATCCCTAGTTGAAGGTTCTTTAATTTACATTGACTTCCGTTTCATGAAACAAGAAGCATACTAAATTAATCATCACATTTGGGGAGGCAGCGGAAATAAAGGCTTTTTTATTTTTTATTTTTTATTTTTTTATTCTGTTAGCTATGGTCCTGCTGAGGAAACTCACTTGTGTTGCCCTTTTTCTCAATATTCCCTCTAGCTTCATTTTCATGAGCTTTCTCATCCTGCACCCCACAGTTTGCTACTGACATAATTTCCTCTTGCTTTTATTCTCTAATGAGGTCAAGGTCTATATTTGCATTGTCTATTCCATCCACTGAAGTTAACATCCTGCAGAGGTAGGGCTCTCACTAAGGGCCATTTGTGATTCAGCTAAAATTGTCTTCTTGTTTTTTTCCCTAAACTATCATTAAAATACAGCTGAAATGTGTCCCATTCTTTTACAGAGCAGACGGAAAACTAAGCTCACATGTGTTACCAGATATTCTTAATTTCAAGGACAAATTCTTAAAATCTTCCAAAACTGGGTCAAAGATAAACAGGAAAACACAGCACCTAAAATGATAAATAAGGCAAAACAAGACTCTTGTTGACACATCATCATCACCATGCCCAAAGATTTATGGCGTATTATTAGCATCGGTACATTATAACAAAGATATGTATATAAAACAAGACTCTTAGATTTCAGGAAGTTACAAATGAAGTTAGTAACTATGTTTGTAAAATACAAACCCTAATCCTGAAATATGTAAGCAGTTAATATTAATAGTATAGCTGTGATTAGCTGCTTAACAAATTTTGGGAATAAAATTGTTGCAATCTTCTATAAAAAGAAAAAAAATCACGTTACACTGTTATATAATGCAGAAAATTACTACACCTAGAATAAATTGAGTGCCATTCCATATCACCTGAGCAGATAATCAACTAAGAAAAAAAACCCCACAGTTTTAGAATTATATTTATCTGTCTCCTCTATTAAGTTATAAACTCTCCTTATTTCAGATTTTTGCAACATATGATTATAGATTTTAAGGGGTAATCTTTGGTCTATTATATATCTCAATACATTAAAAACAACAACAAAGAATGTAACATTTTGTTGTTAGCTTTTAATTTGTGTAACAAAAGTACCTTCCGTATTTCTAATGGAAAATGGATGCTTAATATATATTAATAGACCTGACTTGAATAATGAGCTATATTATAACAGGGTTGTATTATATCAATAATTAAACGATTAGTCAAATCCAGTAACAAAGAGCAAGGCTTAATTTGCCTTAGAAAGGGCACAAAGCCCTTAATAATGACAAGATTAAAGGCTTATTAATCTTTCAGGAAAAGTATGATCATTAACATTTATCTATTATGCCTCCTATTTTTACTGCTATGTCACTTTAGGACTTACTATGTTAGCTATGTGAAATTCAGTTTTCTACTTATTGATCTTTATTTGTTGGCTGTCTTTTATATATAAATACAGCAAATTTGGAGCTTTGGGAACACATGATTTCTTCTCTAAAACAGTATAATTCTATTTTAGAAGTTAACAAGGTTAAACAACAAAGCATCTATGCATGAAATAAAATGTATAGATACTTGAGGGGAATAAACCTGATTTGAGGAATGACACTTAAAGTACATTTGGCAAATATAGTCAAATAGGGAAAAGTATTTCTCTTAAAAAGAAATATATAAAATAAAAATTAAGGATAAGATGATGAGTGACATCATAAAAATAACAGATGTTAGAAATACATTTTAACTGTTATTAAAGTAGATGACCCATATTACAAGATATGTTATTCTTGTGTTTGTACTATCTGTTTTCTCATAAGTGAATAAAATGTAATCTATAGAACTGAAAATTCATTTTCAGAGAATCTGCTATGGTGAGAATATACTTTTATCAAGAATGGAGTGGTGATTATATTATTAACCAGGCACAGGATTGTTTTCACTATTGGTATCTCTCATTTTATAATTTCTACTCACTTTGCTCTTCAAGGACCCAGATTTCCTCAAAGCTGCCAATTATCAGATACCACACCCAAAGCACACTTCAAATTAGACCTCACATAAGCTAGTTGAGGGAAATACTTACTGTTAAATTATATATATATATATATATATATATGGCATTTAAGTTTTTTAGAATCCTTCATCTGCTTGATTTTCCTTCTACAAATACATCTATTAAATTGCAAGGCCAAAAATACATGGCATTTGGCTAAAGATTTGTTCATATGTTGAGTTTCAGAAACAATCTTACCTTTTAATTTATGCTTTCAGTGTAATCTTTATATAATATAGAACATTCTAGGACAGTAGCATGTATAAATTCATAATACAATTAGTATTTATAATTTCTAGCTCAAGAAAGCAATCATACTCAAATATGAATTTTAACAAGGTAGATCCAGTTTCTGACACTCGCTAGTATTTTGGTAGGTTAGTTTGAAATATTACCATAATCAAGAGAAAGGAGTAGTGCCCAGCATGCTGGCTATAAATTGCTAATTTAGCAAAAGCCATTATCATTATTTCTCAAAGACTTCTCTGTGTGATGCCCTGAGCTAGGTGCTTTATATCTGTCTTCCCAGACAAATTCCTTTATATGACTTCAGTAACAGTCCTACAGTTAGGTGCCCATATAGTTAAAGAGAATTAGCATAAGATAGCCAATTGACCAGGTCAAGAGAGAATACCTTGTAGAAGATATATGGAATAAGTATATACAGGGTGGGCAAAAGTAAGTTTAAAGTTGTGAGTATGCAAAACACAGAGTTTATTTTTGTATTATTGTGTTATTTTCCATATGAATAACTATAAACTTTTGTTCATCCTTGTATATATAAACATTAAGCTAATTGTGATATTAATATTTATATAAACATTTCATATATGTACAGTGAAATAAATAATAAAACTAAAATATAGGCGTACTTAAACTACATAAATCTTTTACATGCATTCATGCTAATTTAATCTAACATTACAATAAAGCAAGTACCCTAAATACAACTACCCAGTGATGCTTTGTTGACCAGTTTTCTCATGACATGGCTCCATTCTTTTTAGAGTTAGTATATTATTGAAGTATCATGCTAATTCAAGTAGAACATACCTTGGTTTCCTAGAATTTATACAGTTTTGCTACTGGAACTACTGGCCAAGATGGGTGCCTGGACAGACATGCTGCATCTCCCTCCACAGCTAATAAGGGACACAACTATCTCAAAACTAGAGACAACCAAAACTTCCATAAAATCAAGCTGCATGGAAGCCCAACTAACAAAGATATAAAGAAATATTCAGCCAGACAGGTAAGATGGGCAGAGCCTGGGCAGAGAGGAAGCAGTGTGGCAGTGGCAGCAGCAGCGGTATCAGGGACAGGCCAGCAGAAAGTGCAGTCACACATTTTATTTTTTTTATTTTTTATTTTTTTAATATGCTTTATTGTTTATGCTATTACAGTTGTCCCAATTTCTTTTCCCTTTGTTCCCCTCCACCCAGTGACGTCCCTCCCTCCAGTTGCCCCCCCCCTTAGTCCATGCCCATTGGTTGTGCATATAGTTCTCAACATCTTCCTATCTACTCCACTCCCTCCTACTATGCTTCCCAATTCCTGTACCATCTCACTCCTTTTCCCCCCTACCTCCTCCCCACTGACCTCCCCACAAAATATTCCCCATACTTATAATTCTTTTCCCACTCTCAATGCCTACTTAGTATGCGTTTGTTTCAATTCCCTAGTTTCTGTTGTTGGTTGTTGTGATACAGTTTTCATTTTAATGTTCATAGTTTTGACCCTCCTTCTCCTAAACAAGACCCTTTAACTTTTCATATAACAGTGGTTTGGATCTAATGAACTCCTTCAGTTTTACTTTGTCCTGGAAGCACTTTCTCTACCCTTCTATTCTGAATGACAGCTTCACTGGATAGAGTAATCATGGTTATAGGTTTTTGCTTTCCATTACTTTCAATATCTTTTGCCAATTTCTTCTTGCCTGCAGAGTTTCTTTTGAGAAATAAGCTGATAGTCTTATTGGGACCACTTTTATGTAATTCTCTTCTTCTCCCTTGCTGCTTTTAAGATTCTCTCTTTGCCCGGGAGACTACAGCGATGGCATTTCAGTGTCAGTGGGACAGCTACGCCCAGGAGTTCACCACCACCGTGGTCTCCTGCCATCCAGCGGAGCTGCAAACCGAAGGAAGCAATGGCAAGAAGGAAGTGCTGAATGGTTTTCAGGTGGTACTAGAAGACATGCTGCTTTTCCCCGAGGGCAGGGGACAGCCTGATGACCGTGGTACAATCAGTGACATCTCTCTGCTGAGAGTGACGCACCGGGGGTCCCAGGCTGATCATTTCACACAGACACCCCTGACCCCTGGGGCTGAGGTCCACGTTCAGATGGGCTGGGAGTGCAGGTTTGACCACATGCAGCAGCATCCAGCGCAGCATGTCATTACAGCGGTTGCTGATCATCTATTTGGGCGGAAGACAACATCATGGGAGTTAGGGCAACCTGGAGTGTGATCGAGCTGGACTGCCCTTCTGTAATGGCAGAGCGAGTCGCTACTACTGAGCAGAGCATCAGTAAAAAAATCAGAGAGTGGCTGCCCATGACTGTACGAGAACCAAGCCTAGGTGATCCTGAGGTGGAGCAGGTGAGGGGCCGGGGTTTGCTGGATGATCATGCTGGGCACATTCGAGTTGTTACCATCAAGAGTGTTGATTCCAACATGTGCTGTGGGATCCATGTGAGCAATCTCAATGACCTTCAGGTCATTAAAATTCTGGGCACTGAGAAGGGGAAGAACAAAACCAACCTGATATTTCTGGCTGGGAACCAGGTGCTGAAGTGGATGGAGAGAAGTTATGGAACTGAAAAAGTACTGACTACCCTGCTGAAGTGTGGATTACAGGATTACGTGGAAGCAGTGAAAAAGCTGCAGAACTCCAGCAAGCTCCTGCAGAAGAACAACCTTAATCTGCTGAGAGACCTGGCTGTGGGCATTGCCCACAGCCTCAGGAACAGCCCTGACTGGGGAGGTGTGGTCACATTACACAGGAAGGAAGGTGATTATGAGTTCATGAATATCATTGCCAATGAGATTGGGTCAGAGGGGACCCTCCTGTTCTTAATTGTGGGCAATGAGAAAGGCTCTGGCCTCTTCTTACTGGCAGGGCCAGCTGAGGCCACAGAGACCCTGGGGCACAGGGTAGGGTGGCTGAGGTGCTGGAAGGGAAAGGAGCAGGAAAGAAAGGCCGCTTTCAGGATAAGACCACCAAGATGAGTCAGCAGGCAGAGGTGCAGGTGCTTCTCCAGGACTACATCATCACACAGAGTACCAAGGAGTGAGGACTCAGCGTCTGTCTGGTGCTCCTGCCATTGAGAACGGGCCTCCGGTGTCCACAGCAAGAGTCTCTTGGACAATAAAATAGTTTGACTTGTAATGATTGTGGTACCATGTGTGACTACTTTATATAATACACTCTAGTGTGTTTATGCAATAGGTATCTGAGTAAACAGTTACTAACTTGGTCCTGTTAGACATAAAAAAAAATTCTTTATCCTTAATTTTTGACATTTTGATTATAATGTGTCTTGGTGTGGTTTCCCCTGGGTTCAGATTTTTTGGAACTCTCTATGCTTCCTGGACCTGTAAGTCTATTTCCTTCCCCAAGTTAGGGAAGTTCTGCTTCATTATTTTTTTACATAATTTTGCAATTTCTAGTTCTTCTTCTTCACATTCTGGCAGCCCTGTGATTTTGATGTTGGCCCGCTTATAGCTATCCAATAAGTTTCTGAGCCTCTCCTCATTTTCTTCACTTCTCACTTCCTCTTTCTGCACTGGTTGACTGTTTGTTCCTTTCCTATGTTCTGATTTGTTGATTTGATCCCTGGTTTTCTTTCCCTCACCACTAGTTTTGTATGTGTTTTTGTTCATTTCAGCAGGACTAGCCTTTATTCCTTCCCCATCTTGTTTAAGATCTGCTGTTAGGTTTGTAAGCATTTTTATAACCAAAGCTCTGAACTGAGCCTCAGAAAGATTTCTTAGCTGCTGAGTCATTAGATTAGATATTTGATGTCTGGTCAGCTATGTCACTGGGATCTCTATCATGATCTGTGCCATCCTGACCATTTTGTGTTTACTTTTGCTTCCTGGACAGGGCTGTCACACCTCCTATGCTATAGGGGGCGGAGCCCCATGCACTTATTACAACTGGGTGACCTGTCTTACCATGCTGTGGTGTTTTCTGCGGGGATGGTGGTCCAGGATGGATTCCTGACATTCACTCTCTGCTGAGAAACTGGGAGCCTCCTCTTCCATCCCCACCCCCTCTGGGCCTCACAGTTCAAGGCAATGGAGGTCTGCCTTCCCCAGTTTTGGAATCGCAAGCTGACAGGTCTGGTCTGCAACCAGGGGTGCTCCCAAGGCGCTTCTCGCCTCACCCTAAATATGGGTGTCTGTGCTTACCACAGTCCTGCCTCCATCCCTGTTGCTGCTGCGGACACCATAGCTTGAACTCTCCTCCCCAGCTTCACCTCTCCTACCTATCCAGATGAGCACTACTTTTTTATAACTTCGTACTTTGGACTTCCATTTATTTTCTGGAACTTCTGGTTATTTCTGGTTTTCTGGTAGTTGTAGTTCTTCTTAGTTGTGGAGAGAGATGGAGCATGTCAGTCTAGGCCTCCATCATGGCCAGAAGTCTCCTGTGTTTGTTTTCTTCCATGTCCCAGGGAGAGCTGTCACTCCTACTAGCCTTAGTGATTCATCAGTAACGGAAGACCTGTTTCACCACGTTGTGGCGCTGTATGCAGGGGAGGGGTCTGAGAAAGGACAATGCCGCTTGCCCAGCACTTGCCCCTTTTCCAGGCACTTCTCCCACTTCCACACTGGACTGGCGCCCCTCTAGCTGCTGCCCTGGCCATTGTTCCCAGAGTGGGTGGGTCTGCAGATGTTCTAAGTCTGCGGGGGCCCTTTAAACAAGCAGACTCTGCTGAAAGACTGGCAGTTTCTGCCTCCATCTCAACCCCCACTGGTTTGCACAGTCAAAAGCAATGAGGCTTGATTTTCCCTGGTGCTGAGACAGGGAGCTTCGAGGTCCAGTGAGGAGTGGGAATGGTCCCCAGGTGTCCCTCCTGACTTTTTAAAATATGTAACTCTGCTTTCTGCCAGCCTGCTGCTCTTGCTGCTGCTGCTGCCACCACTACACCATGTCCTCTCTGCCCCAGCTCCGCCCCTCCTACCTGTCTAGATGAGTATTTCTTCTATATGTCTTTGTTTGCTGGACTTCCATGTACTTTGATTTTCTGGAACTTCTGGTTGTTTCTAGTTTTGAGGTAGTTGTATTCCTTCTTAGTTGTGGAGGAAGATGAAGCATGTCTGTCTATGCCTCCATCTTGGCTGGAAGTTCGCAGTCACACATTTTAAAAAGTAGGAAAGGACATCTGGGGAGCACTCCCAGCAGCAGACTGGACTGCACAGGTCACAGTTTCTGTACCAGGGAAAATAAAGCCTCATTGCTTCTGACTGTAAAAACCAGTGGGAGTTGGAGTGGAGGAAGAAACTGCCAGTCTATCAGCAGAGTCCACTTGTTTCTAGAACATGCACAGACCCAACCACTCTAGCAACAATAACCAGGGAAACAACTAGAGGGGCATCAGTCCCATACAGGAAGTGGGAGAAATGCCTGGAAAAGGGGTGAGGCTGAGCATGAGGCATTGTTCCCCCTCAGACCCCTCCCCCACTTACAGCACCACCATGTGGTGAAATGGGTTCCTCCACACTAATGAATACCTAAGGCCCCCCACTTACAATGTAACAGGTGAGAAACCTCTACCTAAGACACAGAGGCAGGTGGGAGCCTGTCAAGATGAAGAGATAGAAAACTATGGCCAAAAGAGGGAACGGATCAAGGTTCCGGTGATAGAACTAAGCGATGATGAGATAGCCAACCTAACAGACAAGGAGATAGCCAACATAACAGATGTAGGGTTCAAAGGACTGGTGTTAAAGATGCTCAAAGACTTTACAGATATGCTTAAGTATGGGAAATGCAGAAAGGAAGAAATGAAGTCTATATTAAATGAAATGAAGGAAAATCCACACAAAACCAGTGGTGAAGAGAAGGAAATCAGGGTTCAAAGTCAATGATTTGGAACACAAGGAAGAAAAAAATAGGCAGTACAGAATAAAAAAACAAGAATTGAAAAAAAATGAGGAGAGGCTTAGGAACATCTGGGACAACTTAAATGTGCCAATGTCTGAATCATAAGGGTGCCAGAAGGAGAAGAGGAAGGGCAACAAATTGAAAGCTTATGTGAAAAAATGAAGGAAATTTTCCCAAATTTGGTGAAAGAAATAGACATACAAGTCCAGAAAGCACAGAGAGTCCAAAAAAAGCTAGACCCAAGGAGGACCACATCATGACACATCATAATTAAAATGCCAAAAGTTCAAGATAAAGAGAGAATCTTAAAAGCAGCAAGAGAGAAGCAGAGAGTTACCTACAAAGGGGTGCCTTTAAGAATATCAGCTGAGGTCCTGGCTGCTGTGGCTCAGTGGATTGAGCATCAGCCTGTGAGCCAAGTGTCACTGGTTCGATTCACAGTAAGGGCACATGACTAGGTTGCACATCAGGTCCCCAGTTGGTGGCACGAGTGAGAGGAAACCACACAGTGATGTTTCTCTCCTTTTTTTCTCCTTTCCCCTCTCTCTAAAAATAAATAAACAAACAAACAATTAATTAATTTAAAAAAAAAAGAATATCAGCTGATTTCTCAAATGAAACTTTGCAGGCCAGAAGTGTTCAATGTGGTGAAAAGCAAGGACTTATAACCAAGATTACTCTATCCAGCAAAGCTATCATTTAGAATAGAAGGGGAGATAAAATAGTAGTTCACAGATAAGTGAAAACTAAAGGAGTTCATCATCTTCAAGCCATTATTATATGAAATGTTAAAGTGTCTTATTTAAGAAAAAGAAGATCAAAATTATGACCATTAAAATGACAAATTTACAACCATCCACAACTGAATCTAATAAGTATAAACAAAATCCAACTAAGCAAAGCAGAATAGGAACAGAATCATAGGTATGGGGATCATTTGGAGGGTTATCAGCCAGGAGAGGGAAGGGGGAGAAATGGGGATATGGTGCAGGGATTAAGAAGCATAATTGTTTGGTACAAAATAGACAGGGGGCAGTTAAGAATAATATAGGAAAGGGTGAAGCCAAAGAACTTATATGCACGACCCATGGACATGAACTAAGTGGGGTGGGATTGCTGGAGGGAAGGGAGTACTGAGCAGAGGGGAGCAAAGGGAAAAGAAATTGGGACAACTGTAACAACATAATCAATAAAATATACTTTAAAAAAATTTTTTTTTTTTTGTTTCCTTTTCATCTTGCTGATGTTTTCTTTAGCTGAGCAGAAACTTTTTAGTTTGATGTAGTCCCATTTGTTTATTCTTTCCTTTATTTCCCTTGCCTTAGGAGATATATCAGTGAAAATGTTGCTACGTGGGATATCTGAAATTTTCCTGCCTATTTTTTCCTCTAGGACTTTTATGGTATCACGGCTTACATTTAAGTCTTTGATCCATTTTGAGTTTATTCTGGTGTATGGTGTAAGTTGGTGGTCTAGTTTCATTTTTTGGCATGTCCCTGTCCAGTTCTCCCAACACCATTTGTTGAAGAGGCTCTTTTCACTCCATTTGATGTTCTTTCCCCCTTTGTCAAATATTAGTTGACCAAAAAAATTTTTATACTGAAATAAATGGTTGCAATAGTGTTATTAAGAGAACACAATTTGGAATTAGATCACCTGGATGAGAATACATCCTCTCACTGTGTGAATCTTGTAATAAATATTCACATTCTCTTTCTGTGTCTGTTAAATTGTCTGAAGAGTAATATTTATAGTGTTGTTAAAGATTTTATGAAATCTTTGGGACAGAAATGGCTATTGTTACTATAGACCATTTTAAAAATCCAGTTGTTAAAACAAAAGACAATTATATTATTAGTTTTATACCCTGATGAGATTTTGAGTCATATATTTTAATATCTAGGGAAAAAAGAAAAGGAAAAAGTAATTGCATTACCCACAATCAAACAAAAGTGTAAGGCAGTCACTATTCTACTCCCACCATGGTGGCCCTGGCTGTTCCCTTCCAGGGGTTGGGTCTCTCTGCCCATTCACCTCCACCACCCAGTTATGTCCAACTATATTGCATCCCTTTTCCTTGCCCATTTAGCTAAGCTTTCCCTTTTACTCTGCTTATAATGAGCTTTATACTTCTAAATATGGTACTGAAACAAGCAGAAATGAATAAGTGGATAGAATCAAAATGAATATTCAACAAAAAGTAAATAAAACAAGAAATGTAAGTATTGTAAAGAAGTCAGAAATTGCTTGGTGAGAAGAAAATTATAGTGGGTTTTATATGTACTTATTAGAGGATGATAGGTATATATCCATACCAAGAGTATACATACAATAAATATATATCATATGTATACACAGTAGTTTCTGCTGGATACATTTCTCATTAAAATTAGAACTGTATAATTTTTTTTTTGAATAAGTGAATGATTTGTAAGTTTCCTTTTACCTCAGAAACATATTCATCTACCCAAAGGTATCAAAAGACAATTAGATTAGAAGTTTTCAAATATTTTTAAGATGAAGTTAGGAAGAACTAAGTAGTATTCAAATTGTCATCCTGACAATTTTTGCAGTACAAAGCACATTATGGGAAAACTATAGTGGTTAGTAAAATGCACTTTAGAGCTATAACATATCTTATAAGAATTGATTGCCACCCAAGAAAGAATTGCAGTTATTTTCTTTTTGTTTAGAATAATCTCACTTCACATATATTTTCCTAATATGTTTTTATTCTGAAAGCAATATAATTTTATTTGATAGTTTCCTTCAATGACTAGAGTTAGTTAAGAAATTAAAAATAGCTATCACAGAGGAGATCCAAGATGGCAGAGTAGTGGAAGCTACACTAACCTCCTCCCAGGACCAGTCTAGAATTACAACTTAATTGTGGAGGAATCTTCCAGAATAACCAACTGAACACTAGCTGGAGAGAAGCCTTATAACCACAGAGAGACAGAAAAGGGTGCTTCATCACAACATGACTGGTAAGAAGTGCAGAGATGTGAGAGGTCTGGTTGGGCTCCTACAGGTGGCAGCTGAAGGAATGGAGAAACATCTTGGGAGCTCAGGGTTTCCTCTGAGAAGGGTGGCATCTAAACCCCCACCTGGGCTTCCCAGCCTACAACAACAGAGCTGAGAATAAAACAGCATCCATCTCTGAAAAGCAAAAAGCTGAAGGGTTTCCTGCTGGCCTGAGATGGCTGGAGACACAGAGAGTTCTTAAAGGAACCATGTATGAAAATACCTTGACACCCACTTACCCTGGCTTCAGCAGAGGGAGAGCAGAGTGGACTAGAGATGCTTAAAGAGAGTTTGGGGCCATAGCTTTGAAAAGAAAGCTGAGGGAGCAGGTGAGTAGGTCCCAGTGCTGACTAATTCCCAATACTGCAGGCAGACCACTCCCCTCTAAGTGGTGTCAGCCTGGGGGGAAGCAATAGCCCTACCTGCAGAAATTAATCTGCCCCACCCTCAGTGCTTAGGCCTGATGGCTGATCATAGATTGAATAGATTAACAACTAAAGGAGACAGACAGACAGTAGTCCTCTGGTAGTCTCCAACAGGCTTCCTAGGCCCAGACTGGGACATGATATGATGTCAGGAGCACATCCAGGAAATAAAGAAAGTACACCTTTACAAGAGTAAACAAGAAGAAGTGGGTGGAGAGACTCTCAGCCGGCTAGCTGGAGGAAAGGACCCCCAAGAGCAACACAAAAATCCTAAAACTCAAGTACAACCTGACAGCCCAAATAAACAGCATGAAGGGCATCCCAAGAGCATCAAGTTCAGGAGATCAAGGAGACTACACCACTGAATCCCACAGGTCTCCTTCCACAGAAGTTCACAACATGAAGACAAGAAGTAAAAGCAGATCAATCTAAGAAGCAGAAACAAATAAGAAGAGTCACAAAAATGGGGAGACAAAAAACAAAAACAAAAAACAACCATTGAAAGGAAAGACAGAATCCCCAGAAAGAGTTCTACATGAAATAGAGGTAAGCAAACTACCAGACATAGAATTTAAAATAATGATGATAGGGAAGCTCAATGAGTTTAGCGAGCTCTAAGAAAATTACAGGGAGAGAAAAAGATGGCAGCAGAGTAAGTAGCAGTCTTGTCTGCTTGCTCCCATCATGGAAGGATCTGGAGCATAAACCCAGAGTGCAGAGTGAGTGAGAGCAGCTTTCAGATAGGGCAAACAGGGATGGGAGCATGGGAATAGTGCAGGAGAGGGCAAAAACCATGACCCGCACTTTCCAAGTGGAGTTGCAGGGCTGCACAGCCCAGCACTTTCACCGCATCACATAGGATCAGCTGCTGACTGGCTCATTAGCTGGGATCTGCCTAGAAACTGCACTCCCACTGTAGGTGCCCTATCCAGCAATGTCTGGGAAGGAGTCAGTGAGAACATTTGGATGAAACTGTTGGAGATGTGGGAAGACAGAGGCCAACCCTGACTTTGAGAGACTGTGTTAATTCTGGAGTGGGGGAGAGCATAGAGATTAGGGCCTTCAAGAACTTTTGCTGAAGGGTGAGGACCAAACTGAAACTCCTTTAGAAGAAAAGTTGAGGCAGAACTGAAGCTTGGTAGGGACCCCTGGCACACAGGCACAAGGGCTCTGCTAAACAAAAATGTAGACAGTTGCTGCAGTTGGGAAGCCACTCAGAGACTTTTTGGAAGATGAGGTGAAACAAGACCCAAGACTTGGCAAGGACTCTCAGCATGCACACCAGCTCACTGGTGTAATATCACAACTAAACAAAAACAAAGAGGGCTAGAGGGTACCACAGGACCATTTGAGGGGATCCAACTCAGTGCAGCTCACAGCAAAGAGCTGCAATAAGGGGAAAAGTTAGCAGACCCATGAGTGAGAGAATAGCAGCCTCAGAATCCAGTTAGATCTCCCCACAGCCGGACAGCCAGAAAGGAAGATATGAAACCCATGGAGCTCTGATGAGAAGCAGATCCAGAAAGAGAAAAAAGTGGCAAAAACAAGATATTACTAGGACAAATTCCACCGCAGTATTCTTCATGAGTTATTTCCTTGTCCTCCAAGTTTATGCATTTTGTCACTAGTTGTTATATTATAGTTTATTCCAAATATCATATTTTGCTCCTGGCTTCTGTTACTCCACTTTAACATCCAATCTCCTCTTTTTACTTTTGTCTTAAATTCTATCTTCTCTCTTATTACGACTAGTATCCATTCTGTACTCATACTATTTTTCCCCTTTACAGCTTCTCAAACTGTTTTTCTTGTCCTTAGTCATCTCACATTCTTTTTCTCATTCATAAAATACATTTAACCTCTCCCGACCTTGATCAATCTTTGCACATTCATTGTGATATGGTGGTAGTTGTGACATTATTGCAATTTTATTCATAGATATTCACTCTTTTAGTATTTTAAATCTCAAATCCTATAGTCCCCCTCTCCAACTCCATTAATACCTTACTTCATCCCTTTCCTTCTTTCAGACTAAATTTGAAATATTTTCTCTCTCTTAGCCTGGTTTTCATTCCTCATTCTTAATATAACTACCCCCTCTATCATCTCAAATTCATTTACCTTGCCTTTAGGCATCTCTTAAACTTTTCTTTCTTTATGTTTACCTCTTATCCCCATCCACCTATATCAATCATAGCCCAAAGGTTGTCCATAGTACTGAGGAGAACCTTTTTCTCTAATTTGTTTCCAACTTTCTCTTCCTCTTATTCTTCTACTTTATTTTTTAATTTTATGTCGCTCTCACACTAAATATATATTCTATAACTTCTGTATAAACTTGATACTATACAATTCCCTCTCTTCATTCCACTTTCTTCCTTCCCTTTTTTAACATACAATATAAAGTTTACTTACTGTATCGTGTTGCCTTGTCCATACTCACTACTATTATTGCTCTTCCACCAAACTAACATTACAAGAGATACTAAAGAAACTGCCTTAAGAAGATGAAGAAAGAGAGAGAGAAAGGAAAAAAATTACAATGAATAAGTACCTATCAATAATAATATTAAAAGTAAATGGACTAAGTGCTCCAATAAGAAGGCATAAGGTAGCTGAATGGATAAGAAAACATGACCCGCTTATATGATGTCTACAAGAGACACACCTCAGAAAAAAAGATCTACACACCCTGATAGTGAAGGGATGGAAAAGTATTTCAAGCAAAAAAAAAATGTAGGTATAGCAATACTTACATTAAAAAAATAGATTTCACAACAAAGACCATAAAAAAAGACAAAGAAGGACATTTAATAATACTTAAGAGAACAACACATCAAGAAGATATAACCCTTGTAAACATATATGCACCCAATATAGGAGCACCCAAATATATAAGAAAAATTTTGGAAGACTTTAAGAAGAATATTGACAGCAACACACTCATAGTGGGGGGTTTAATACCTCATGTCAACAATGAACAGATCTTCCAAGAAAACAAACACAGAAGATATTGTGGCACTGAACAACACTCTAATCAAATGGACTTAATTGATATATACAGAGCCTTTCACCCCAAAAAAGCAAAATATACATTTACTTCAAATGTAGATAGATCATTTTCAAAGATAGACCAAATGTTAGGACACAAAACAAGCCTCAACAAATTCAAAAAAATTGAAGTTATATCAAGCATCTTCTCAGATCACAGTGGCTTGAAAATAGAAAGCAACCTCAAGTAAAAAAAATTAAAAACGTTCAAATTCATTGGGACTGAATAACATGTTATTAAATAATGAATGGATTAACAATGACATCAAAGAAGAAATAAAAAAGCTTCTGGAAAAAAAATAAAAACAAACTCACAACAGTCCAAAACCTATGGGACACAGCAAAGCCAGTCCTGAGAGGGAAGTTCATAGCAATACAGGCCTGCATAAAAAGGATAGAAGAATCTCAAATAAACAACCTAACCCTATGTCTACAAGAAGTAGAGGAACAACAACAAACAAAACCTAGAGCAAGTACAACTAAGGAAATAATCAAGATCAGAGAAGAATTAAATGACATAAAGACTAAACAAACAATTCAAAGGATCAATTAAACCAGAAGCTGGTTGCTTGAAAAGATAAACAAAATCAACAAGCTTTTAACCAAGCTCATCAAGAAAAGAAAGAGAGAGGACCCAAATAAATAAAATCAGAAACAAAAGAGAAGAAATCACAACTGATACTACAGAAATACAAAAGGCTGTATGACCAGCTATATGACAAGAAATTAGACAACCTGAGGGAAATGGAAAAATTTCTAGAAACATGTAAACTTCCAAAATGGAATCAAGAAAAAGCAGAAAGCCTGAATAGACCAATAACAACTAGTGAAATTGAAGCAGTAATAAAAAAAAAACTCCTAGCACACAAAAGCCCTGGAAGGAGGGCCTCACAGGTGAATTTTACAAAATATTTAGAGAAGAACTAACTCTTATCCTTCTCAAACTATTTCAAAAAATCCAAGAAGAAGGAAGACTCCCAAACTCTTTCTATCAGGCCAGTATTACCCTAATTCCAAAACCAGGTCAAGACACAACAAAGAAAGAAAACCACAAGCCAATATCACTGATGAACATAGATGTTAAAATCCTCAACAAAATATTGGCAAACTGGGCCCAGCTATACATTAAAAAAGTCAAACATCATGTTTATGTAGGATTCATCCCAGGGATGCCAGGATGATATAATATTCACAAATCAATATGTGTAATAGACCACATAAACAAAAGAAAAGACAAAAATCACATGATTATATCAATAGATGCTGAAAAAGCATTTGATGAAGTACAGCACCCATTTATGATTTAAAATGCTCAGCAAAATGGCAATAGAGGGAACATACCTCAATATAATAAAGTCTATACATGAGAAACCCAGAGAAGGAAAACTCTGATTCCAAAAAACCTCCGCTGCCTTGCGGCATACCTCTTCAGGGGAAAGGCTAAGGGAGTAAACCCCGACAGAAAATCCGGAGCCGGAGTCCCTAAGGCAGTTTGATGTTGTAGTCAACACCGGCAACTCCTGCGGCGCACCTGAAGCCAAGCTGTATTGACTCCATCTTTCCCTTGGATCCTTCAGCTGCGAAGAGAGGGGGGGTCTGCTGCATGGGCAACAGCAGACCCTCCATATCACCGTGCCCAGGCTCTGTAGCTTCAGCTTCACTGGAGAGGACACTCCAGCGTCATCGCAAGATGTCGATTCAACACGGGAGGAGACAGATACCATGTCACTCCCGAGTCGGACTGCACAGCCATTCTCGGCGGTGCAGATAGACTCTTAAGAAGCTACACCATCGTCTCTTGAGACGGACGGCTGCCGACAGATACATGAGAAACCTGCAGTTAACATCATACTCAATGGGAAAAAATTGAAAGCTTTCCCCCTAAGATCAGGAAAAAGACAAGGATGTCTACTGTCCCCACTTCTATTCAACATAGTTTTGGAAGTTCTAGCCACAGTGATCAGACAAGTAAAAAAAATAAAATTATCCAAATTGGAAAAAAAGAAGTAAAACTGTCATTATTTGCAGATGACATGATAATGTACATAGAAAACCCTATAGACTCCACCAAAAAACGACTTGACCTAATAAGTGAATTTGGCAAAACTAGAAGGGTACAAAGTCAATATTCAGAAATTTAAGGCATTTCTGTACACCAACAATAAAATATCTGAGATAGAAATTAGAAAAAGAAAAGTCCCATTTACTATAGCAACAAGAAAAATACTTAGGAATAAATTTGACCAAGGAGGTAAAAGACCTGTACTCAGAATACTATATAACACTGAATAAGGAAATTAAGGAAGATACAAATAAGTAGAAACATATACCATATTCATGGATGGGAAGAATTAACATCATTAAAATATTCATACTTCCCAAAGCAATTTATAGGTTCAATACAATCCCTGTTAAAATACCAATAACATATTTCTCAGACCTAGAACAAATACTTCAAAAATTTATATGGAATCAAAAAAGAGCCCGAATAGCCGCAGCAATTTTGAGGAAGAAGAACAAAGTAGCAGGAATCACAATACCTGATATCAAACTATACTACAAGGCCACAGTAATCAAAACAGTCTGGTACTGGTTTTAGAACAGACGTATAGATCAATTGAACAGAATAGAGAGCCCTGAAATAAACCTAGGTCTATATGGTCAACTAATAGTTGACAAAGGGGGAAGGAACATCAAATGGAGTGAAAAGAGCCTCTTCAACAAATGGTACTGGGAGAACTGGACAGGGACATGCAAAAACATGAAACTAGACCACCAACTTACACCATACACCGGAATAAACTGAAGGTGTAGAAAAGACTTAAGCATATATGTCCAAGAAGAAAACATAGGCAGTAAAATCTCAGATATCCCACACAGCAATATTTTTTCTGATATAGCTCCTAGAGCAAAGGAATATAAAGGAAAGAATTAACAAATGGGACTATATCAAACTAAAAAGTTTCTGCTCAGTGAAGGAAAACATCAGCAAGATGAAAGGGGAACCAATCGTATGGAAAAAATATATTTTCCAAGGATATGTCAGACAAGGATTTGAGCTCCAAAATATATAAAGAACTTATATGCTTCAACACCAAGAAGATAGACAATCTAATTAAAAAATCGGCAAAGGACCTCAACAAACACTTCTCCAAGGAGGACATACAGTGGGCCCAGAGGCATATGAAAGAATGTTCAACATCACTAGCCATCACATGCCAATTAAAACCACAGTGAGATATCACCTCACACCTGTGAGAATGGCCATCATTAACAAATCAACAAACAACAAGTATTGGTGAGGATGTGGAGAAAAGGGAACCCTAGTGTACTGTTAATGGGAATGCAGACTGGTACAGCCACTATGGAAAACAGTATGAAATGTCCTCAAAAAACTAAAAAGGAACTGCCTTTTGATCCAGCAATTCCACTGCTAAGATTATACCCAAAGAATCCTGAAACACCAATTCAGAAGAGTCTATGCAACCCTACATTCATAGCAGCTATTTACAATAGCCAAATTCTGGAAACAGCCTAAGTGCCCATCAGTGGATGAGTGGATCAAAAACTTTGGTACATTTACACAATGAAATACTACACAGCAGTAAGAAAGAAGAAACTCCTGCCTTTTGTGACAACGTGGATGGAACTAGAGAGTATCATGCTTAGTGAAATAAGCCAGGCAGTGAAAGAAAAATACCATATGATCTCACCTAAAACAGAAACTTAATAAACAAAACAAACAAGCAAAAATAGAACCAGAGGCATGGAATAAAGGAACAGACTAACTGTGACCATGTAGAGAGGTAATGGGGAGAAGGAGGGAAAGAAGGTGAAGGGTCTAGTCAAGAAACTAATATAAATGACACATGGACATGAACAACATGGTGGGGATTGACTATGGGAGAGGTGGGAGGTGGGTGGGGCAGGAGAGAGCAATGGGAGAAAAATGGGACAGCTGGAATAGAACAGCAAAAAAAAGAAAAGGAAAAAAATAAAAGCAAACATATAATGAATTAAAAACCATAGCTGTCACAGATTCCATCTTGAATATTGTAGAGAACGTGCTGGTCAGAATTTTATTTTGACCTTTTCTAATAAAATGGAATTAGGAGTAAAGAAAAGCAAAATTCAGTTAGAAAGAAAGCCTGGCCTATTAAGCCAAAACTTAAAATAAATTTGATATGTCTTAAATCAGTGATTACAGTGAATATCATTTAGCAGACTTAAATATTATACACATATACACACATACACAGGAGGTCAGTCTGAGAAAAGTCCAGCCATTGGTAATATAAGGAGAACAGTTTGCAGTACATCAATTTAACCTGGCAGCCAAGGAGAGTGGACCAGAAAGCACATGTGTGAACAATGACAACTTCACTATAATAGTCAGTGGGGGGAGTAGGTGCTGTTGAGTGAGCATGTTGTGCACTGTGTAGCCATTGCATTCAAAATGACTAAGAGAGTAGAGCAATAAATCTGCATCTAATTTTGTGTTAAGCTTGAACATTCCTCCATGGAAACTATTTGGATGATTCAGAAGGCTTTTGAGGATGATGTAATGAGTGTAGAACAAATGCAAGTGTGGCACAAAACTTCAAAGATGGTTGAGAATCTGTTGAAAGTGATCCATGTTCTGGAAGGCCTGCAATAAGCAGAACTCCTGAGAATGTTGAACGTGTATGGGCTGCAATCAACAACTAGTAACTGATTTGGGGATTTCAAAAATGACTGTATCCAAGATTTTGATGCAGGATCTTGGCATGAAATGTGTCATGGCAAAGTTTGTTCCATGGCTTCTGCTACAGGAACAAAAGGAACATCCTGTTGCAGTTGCTATTGACTTGATTCAAACTGCTACCAGTGACTAGATTTCCTCAAGAAGGTCTTTACTGGAGATGAATCATCAGTCTACAGCTATGATCCAGAAATAAAGGCCTAGTTGCCCCAGTGGAAGTCATCCAGTTCTCCACACCCAAAGTAGGTGAGTCAAAGTTGGAGCAAGACAAAACCATGTTAACTATGTTTTTTGATTGGGAATGTGTTGTCCATCATAAGTATGCCCCTCCAGGCCAAATAATTAATAAGGAGTAGTACCTCAATATTCTTCATTGGTTGATAGATGCAATACAATGAAAATAGCCACAGCTATGGGCAACTGGTGATTGGCAGCTTTATCACCACAACATGCATGCTCATGCATCACATCTCATGAAGTTTTTCAGTGAAACAGCAAATCACCCAGGTGCCTCAGCCTCGCTATGGCCCAGATTTGGTGCCCTATGACTTCTAGCCTTTCCCAATATTGAAATCACCTCTGAAAGGGAAGAGATTTCAGACCACCAATGAAATTCAGGAAAGTATGATGGGGCAGCTGAAGGTGATTGGGAGAACTGTGTGAGGTCCCAAAGTGCCTACTTTGAAAGGAACTGAGGTGTCATTGTCCTATGTGCAATGTTTCTTATGTCTTCTTCAACAAATGTCTCTATTTTTCATATTACATGGTTGAATACTTTCTGGACAGACCTCATATACAGACCTCATGTTATCAAAGTAGGCACCTTGAGACCTAACACAGTTTTCCCAATCACCATCACCTGGGGGATTTGATGTTTCACTAAAAATCTCTGCACTAGATATGATACATAAGTGGGTGTGTTGTCACGATGAAGTTGGCAATCATCAGTTGCCCATAGCTGTGGCCTTCTGAATCATCTGAATATTTCCATGGAGGAATGCTCAAGCTTAATGCAAAATTTGATGCAAGTTCGTTGCTCTACTTGCTCAGTCATTTTGAATGCAATGGCCACACAGTACACATGCTCACTCAGTGGCATCTACAACCCCCACTGACTAGTAAAGTGAGATTGTCACTATTCATGCATGTGCATTCCCATCCACACTCCTTGGTTGCAAGTTTCCATTGATGTCCTGTAAACCATTCTCCTTATATTAACAACAGCTGGACTTTTTCTGGACAGAAAAAAAAATAGATAGATATAGCTACAGCAGTAGATAGATATAGATATAGATATAGATATAGATATAGATATAGATATAGATATAGATATAGATAGATAGATGGTATAGGAAGAAACAACCCCAGTAGGATTTGGTGCACAGAGAAGAACTGATGTGACACTGATGTAGCTCAAGTCTCCTTTTGCATAAGGCCACTTCCATGCTCCAGGAGAGGCCCTAAGCAATGTGTTCAGAATGGGGAAAGCTTTTCAATAATGAGTGTGAGAATTTAGAACAATTCACCCCTTCCAAAAAGCCTTCCTGGATCCTCATATTACATTACACCAAAAGACATTCAAGACATATTCTAGATTCAACTAAACAAAACTCTAATCTATTGATTAAAGCACAGAATAATTTGAAAAAAATGTTAGTCTTTAGTAAACCAGCTGGGGAGGATCCAAAGAACTTCAAAGTAATTCAAAAACAAATCCCCAAAGAAATTGATCTACTTGCTAAAATTGGTTGAATTTCAGTTTAGATGTTTCTGAAAGAACATACCACACCAGCCACAAAGGTAATTTACAATAAGATTTGCAGGAAACATCTATTGTCAGCTTCCTAGCACAATTACCCATCCTTTGGCAACCACTGTGCCTATGTGCTTGGGTTACGACTGAGCCAACCTCAGGTGTAGGGGAAAGGGGAAGAAGGGCTTATTGACTCAAAGCACTCAGTGAAACCCATTCCCTGGTCACAGCAATTGGTTCAAAGAAAATCCAGTAGCCAAAGGAAAACAATAAGGTGTGGGAAGATATTTGCTAAGATCTTCCATGAAAGAAAATGTCCTCTTCTTTCCACAGAAATTTTTTGAAGAGATACTCTCTCCTCTTCTAAAAATATAATGTGGAAATTGAGATCTGCAACTCTTGAAGTCATTTTGCTGTTTCATGAAGTGACTGAAAGGGATAGTGGTGGATGGTTGAGCAATCCCAATAAAGAGAGAATGAAGTTAACATTAAATAAAGCAGAGGAAAGAGTTTTGATGAATTATGGTCCTGGGTGCATTGTTTAAGTTATTACATAAATGCTGTCCTTGTGCCAGATTTTTAGTTTTAAACCTAGTAAATTAGCTTTGTTGTTTATAACAGTTCAATTTGGGTTTTTCATACTTACAACACAAAACATTTCAAATGATGCAGCTTTAAATTGATATTTTCTCAAGGAAGTTTTTTTTTTTTATTTCAAGGGAGGGTTTTCAAGTCATCACAGAAGACTTGAAATATAAAAACCCCTGGTAACACATCAGGAAGTATTTCCTCACTTTATAAATAATTCATGATAGGACTTCATTGAATATAATCCACCCTAGTGCACTTAAGATGGAAACTGACATAAACAATTTATGTTCTTTTATCATGAAAGAAATAGCCTTCATCTTTTAGGATTTCACAGCTTGTAAAGCTGTTTTATGTGTATTATCTCATTCACTCTAGGAAACCAAAAGAAGCTTACATTGGCCAAGATCCCAGAAATATGCTTTTAGAAAGAGTTGATGTCTATTTCAATCCATCTGACATTGATACTGATTCATTTTTCAGTTCTCCATAATTGTGCAAGTGCCATAAGTCCAAAATTACTATAATCCACCATTCACATAGCACCCTATATCTCAGAAAACAAACCACAACATTTTCTGGTTGATGGCCTCTGGTTCAATAACTCTCCTGCTGAGTGGGAAGCTCATGAGTTTGTTGAAAGATAGGGTTGGGTTTGAAATTGCCCACATTTACTAAGTATAGAACATTTTGAAAAGTTACTTAAACATTTGGGTCTCCAATTTGTCATGTGAAGGTGGGAATAGTAAACAACCACATCACAGAGTTTTGAGTACCAAGCAAGATAATTCTTTTTATGTTCCTTTATTCTTCCTGTGACTTGTCTTGCCTTCTTCAATTTTCCTTTTACAAAAACATGCAAATTTCAATAGTTTTTAAGTTTATAAGTCTGATTATTTCATTGCCACATTTAAACTCTTTCAGTGATTACAGAATGAAGCCTGAACTTCATATCAAGACTTCTAAGATTACCCATGAGCTGGTCCTGGACCACCTTCTCACATCCTGTTGCTTGGCCACCCCTTTTAGCCCTGTGCTCTTGGATGTAGATCTTGCCCTAAAGGTCCTGAATGTTCCCCTCAGCATGATTAAACTTTAGTCGGTCTTCTTCCTACTTTAGGCCCCAACCTCTGTTTCCTTAGAACATTTACTTTAGAAAAACAAATTCTTAATTAGTGCCCTTGTGATGTATGCAAATCTTTTTAAAGACTTTCGCAAATTTTACAACTCAAACTTCTTTCCTAAGGACCTGGGAGCCATTTCTTTAAACTGTAAACATCCAGGGAGATAGAGGCCTTGTGGAGAACAGGACCAATAAAATGGCATTGGTCCAGTCAAGATAGCATAAAGTATATAAAACAAAATAGAGTCACTCATGTCAACCAACATGGCTGCCAGTTAGCCATGACAATTTTGTTCAAGAAGGAAACTACCTAAGTCATGTTAGACACATCTGGCAAGGAGGCATGCCTAACATATCTCCACACATGACCAGAACAGCTGTTTGCAGAACGAAACCACACATAGATAGGCTCCTGGAGAAATTCCCCACTCATCATTAGGGATGCCAAGACACTCATCAAGAGACCCAGAGGGGTGGAGTACACCACCCTCAAGGATATTACTGAGGCAGGCTCCATACCACTACTAAGACAGCTGAGCTCCACATACCAAGATGCTGTTCCATGCAGTGCCTATCTTCTGACTGCCATGCTGCCAGAGGCTCTGCCCTACTGACAGCTATGCTCTGGGCTCTGGAGATTCTACCTTGTAAGATGCGGATGGCTCCCCTGCCTACTGTGCTCTCTCCTGGACCCACAGACTGAGACTCTGGGACTCAGGTTCATTATCCCCAAATTCTTTTGTGTGATGTTATTACTGATTGTTTCTGAGTGATTAATATTATTAGATTAATATAAATTTGGGTTAAATCTCCATTAATAGAAACTGAGTGAACCTGCACTAATAAAAGCTGAGTGAATAGCATAGTCATCTGTGTTGGCTCCCT
The DNA here is from genome assembly GCF_987537825.1 of Furipterus horrens. Classification (NCBI taxonomy): domain Eukaryota; kingdom Metazoa; phylum Chordata; class Mammalia; order Chiroptera; family Furipteridae; genus Furipterus; species Furipterus horrens. The sequence continues at coordinate 66,893,454 of NW_028327182.1, forward strand.
GTTATTTTTCAGTGCTGGTGTCAGCTGTATAACTGGTGGTTGTACAGGCAGCTTGGCACCAACTATCTTAAAGCCTGGATCAGACGATCTGAGTGTGAACTGAAGGATGACATAGGAAAGACTATGTGGAGAAACACAAGCTTGTGACAAGCCCCCATCTCCCCATTTATGTTGAATGGTAGAAGGCTGCCTTTGTTGGGTAGTTGTTTCAAGTTATAAAACTAGTTCCTGTCATAAAGCTTCAAGGAGGTTTACTTTTCCTTTTGGTGAAGTCAATTAGCAAACATGGATGGCCTGTGTTCTTCCTCTTATTTAGGGCTTAAGCATTCTCATACCCTGGGTTTCAGCAGAGTTAAAAGTTCAGAAAAAGGCTTGGCCCCTCTCTCCTATTGTGATATCTTTAAATAAAATCTTGCCTGTCAACCTTTATCTGATGCAATTTTTGCTTTGACATCTTTAAATGCAGCATTTGGTTATGCTTATGCCTGTCTTAGCCCACCTTCTCTTACCATGGAACATCTCTCTCTTACTCACAGTTCTTTATTCATTCTTATGTTGAAGAAATTACCATGTGGTTCATTGTGCTTGTTTCAACCTCCTACTCATTAGGACTAGGGACCTCCTGAAGAAAGAAACCTTTATTCAAATTTTTGTTCTTACACATTATCTCAGTATTAGGTTTTCAGTGGCCCTCAATAGATGTTTGGTATCTATCAAGCAGAATAAACATTGCAACAAACAGACTTTAGCCTCTTATTTTATTTAGCCTGAGAAGTAAATTATTTTTTAACTTTTTATTCTTGTATTATTTATTTATTAATTATTGTATTTTTTATTTAATCTTTACTGTATTTTTCTCTTTACCATTTAGTCCCATTATACCCTCCTCCCCTGAACAGTCACCATACTGTTGTCCATGTCTATGAGTCCTTTTTCCTCCTTGCTAAATCCCTCCACCTCTAATCTCCCTTCCCCACCTGCACTAGCTGTCATCTGCTCTCCATCTATGAGTCTGCCTCTGTTTTGCTTGTTGGTTCAGTTTTGAACAAGTAAATTAGAGCCCAAAAGAAAGTTAGAGGTCAGAAGTAAAATCCTATAAATAAATCTGGAACACAATACCAGTATTACTGCTCGGCAAAAATGATGAGGAAACTAAAACTATATGCTCTTTTCTTACAGAAAATAAACTAACCGGTGCAAGGGCAGTGGTGGCAAAAACAAAGCTGGTTAGTTCTAAACCTTCAAGAATGTAGTTCCCTCCAAATACAATGGAAATATATCTTGATATTCCCATATAGGTGAAGTTTGCAAGTTTAACAGTATTTTTTAAACATTAATAAAGTAGATGTTGAAACATTATAATTATAAAAACAATATGAACAAAAAATAAAGAGTAAAAAATATTAAACATATTGAGCAGCTACAAATTTCTAGGAAATGTTCTTAGCAATCACAATATAATTATGAGGTAGGTACATTGATACTAAGGAAATAAGACACAGGAGAGGCTTGGAAATCTGCCCAGATTCACTCAGCTAGCAAGCAGCAGCCCAGATTCAAACCTAGGCACTGTGACACCTGAGTCTGTGACCATGCCCACTACATTATAATTAAGCAATATATTTACTTATGGATAAATTTAGGAATTGTAGCTCAAATAATACTGTTAGTGTTAAACATTGCTTGGATATGCAATTACAAATTGTAATGAGCTTTATAGAAAATAATCACTGATTTTGCTCACTAGCCAAGATTTGGGGAAGAGAATTGCATAAAATTCCTTCCCATCTTATGTTGCCCACCACCCCTAGCCTGGAGAATATAGATTCTCAAAGAAAAACAAAAGTGGAATATACATAATTAAGTCAAATTTACCATACTTCACATTCATGTACCCTAAAATCTCTCAAAACTGAGTAATATAGATAAACTTTATTTTTATATAAAACCACCTATAGTTTTTAGCAGAAGTGTTTTGAGATCAGCCAAAACAGAATATTCTGCTTCAATTGAACGTAAATACATAGAATATTATCAGCAAAGAAAGTCATATTTTTTCTAGGAAAAGAGCAAGTTTTCTTGTATAGACTTCATTCCAGTATGAGAATGATTAAATTCTCAGAGAAAATAATTTTCTTCCTGTAGGTGCTCTAGCATCTCAAATTGCTTGGTACCTTGATATTAAATTACTCAAAGGTTCAACTGATCACTGTTTGTTAATGCACATTGAGCTAGCAAGAGAACTTGTCACTTGAAAAGTAGTTTCTAAGAAAAAGAATCAAAGATATCCATTTGGAGTTTTATAAGAAATTCCAGAAAAACTCAACAAGAGAATAGTTAAAGTAACTTCAGTTTGACTGTTTTTTTCCCAAAGGTAGGAAAGCAGCTTAGATGGAAAATAAATTAATTTTACACTACTTTAGAGACTTTACATGAATATTAGCCATGGCCTTTAGCAGGAACATCGCTTTTTATCTATTTTAGAGTGAGTGCAGCTAAGAAGTTAAAAGCTAAAAGTAATAGAGGAAAAGATAAGCTGAACTACATCCAACCACTTAAAACTTTTGACTGGAAGCAAAATACTAGTGAGTCTAAGATCACGTAACTGTACTCTTTGGTATTACCAAAGTAATTAGTCTTTTTGAGTAGAGGAAGTCAGTTTAACTTTCAGGAAATAATCCCCTAAATAATATACTTCTAGATAAATATATCAAACATTTACCATATGTGTTAGAATATGTTTTAAAATAATGTTAACTTTGGTAAGGACCTGTGCATCCCAATTTATTGCACTGTGCATTTGCTAAGTTGAATAAAGTTTTGTTTTGTATTATCTGAGCTAACTCTGAAATTTAACACAATTTAATGTTCTCCTTAAACATGTTATCATATATCTATGAGGTCTGTCCAGAAGGTATCCAGCTATGTAATATAAAAAATAGAGACATTTATTGAAGAAGATACAAGAAAGATTATACATAAGACAATGACACCTCAGTTCTCTTCAAAGTAGGCATGTTGGGATCTCACACAGTTCTTCCAATTGCCATCAGCTGCCCCATCATACGTTCCTGAATCTCATAGACAGTCTGAAATCTCTTCCCTTTCAAAGATTTCAAAGATGATTTTAGTTTTGGGAAAAGCCAGAAGTCACAGGGCACCAAATCTGGTCTGTAGGGGGACTCAGTTACCTAGGTGACTTGATGCTTTACCAAAAAACTCTGCAAGAGATATGGTGCATGAGCAGGCACATTGCTGTGATGAAGTTGCCAGTTACCAGTTGCCCATAGCTGTGGCCTTCTGAATCATTCAAATAATTTCCATGGAGGAATATCCAAGCTTAATACAAAATTTGATGCAGATTCCTTGCTCTACTCACGCAGTCATTTCTAATGTGATGGCCACACAGTACACATGTTCACTCAAAAACATCTACTAACCCCACTGACTAGTACAATGATGTTGTTATTGTTCATAAATAAACATTCCAGTCCACTCTCCTTGGCTGTCAGGTTACATTGATGTCATGCATATCGTTCTCATTATATCAACAATAGCTGGATTTTTTCTGGATCGTCGGCAGCCGTCCGTCTCGAGAGACGATGGTGTAGCTTCTTAAGAGTCTATCTGCACCGCCGAGAATGGCTGTGCAGTCCGACTCGGGAGTGACATGGCATCTGTCTCCTCCCATGTTGAATCGACATCTTGTGATGACGCTGAAGCTACAGAGCCTGGGCAGGGTGATATGGAGGGTCTGCTGTTGCCCATGCAGCAGACCCCCCCTCTCTTCGCAGCTGAAGGATCCAAGGGAAAGATGGAGTCAATACAGCTTGGCTTCAGGTGCGCCGCAGGAGTTGCCGGTGTTGACTACAACGTCAAACCACCTTAGGGACTCCGGCTCCGGATTTTCTGTCGGGGTTTACTCCCTTAGCCTTTCCCCTGAAGAGGTATGCCGCAAGGCAGCGGAGGTTTTTTGGAGTCAGAGTTTTCCTTCTCTGATGTACCCTGACTGGAAGATCGAACCAGCGACACTTAGCTCGCAGGCCGACGCTCAATCCACTGAGCTAAACCAGCCAGGGCCACTCCCATATCCAAACAACTAGAAATAGTGTTGTTTACGTTCAGTACATATCCAGAAATAAAGAAAAATTGACAGAATTAGAAAATGATCCATCTAAAATGAGTCTGAGAAATTATAATCAATGGCTGCTAAAACCATAAAGAAAAACTTATGTGCCTCCTATACCTGATATGAGTATACAACACAACCTCTGAAGACACCTTGCCAGAAACTCAGACCTGAATCAAATCAGGCCTCTAGATACAACTCCAAATTTTCAGGAATTATAGGAGACAGAGGAATTTATGTGACCCAACAGGGATTACAACTACCACTCTCTAGCATATGGCAAACTCCAAAGGACAAAGGGGCCAAATTTTATTTGAATTTCTTTCAGGGATAGCTTTTTTTATTTAAGAAAAGAAAAAGTGTTAGGAAAAACAATTATAATGACTTTTCAATAGTAAAAAGCCACTATTTTCAGATTCAGCATACAGGTAAAATTCAATTCATGACTTTCTGAAAGCATGCTAGAGTACTTTCCCTTCTCTTTTCTCATTTCCTACCACATGAGTCTATGCTATTTTTAAAGAAACACAGTTTGCCAAGTGGAAAATGTTTTTATGTGCTATAAAAGATAAAAAGTTTTTTCCAAGCATGTTTAACATATTAACCTGCTTTGTTTTCTGAGCATTAATCACATGCCCTTTGCTCGTATCTTTTGTTTTGCACTGATGAAGGAAAAACCATGCTGTGGGGAATGACAAAGTTATTGGAATCCTCTAAAGATATGACTTCTGTCACCAGCCCATACCCAATGCCAGTTGTTTCCAGACCAGTCCTTCGTCATCAGGGTTATTGACAAGCTCCTGCGAAGCAGACAGTTGGCTTGTCTCAACAGCAGCTGCTGACTATCATCCCCTCGGTTTGAAACTCCAAGTCATGCTTTGGTGTGGAGGCAGAGCTTTTCTTGGCAGGTGTAAGACTGCTAAGTGGAGGAAGTGGTATCAAATGGAACATATCAGACACCAACTGAGGACAAGGTCACCCTAACCCTAAATGAAGAGCACAAAAACGTGCTGGAGACATTGTTCTTCACATCTGGACTTGAAACTAAAAGGAAAGTGGACCACAGTTACCCAAATCTTTCTCACCCTTCGATGGAGGCCTGGAAAATAGAATCAAAGCCTCACTTCATTTTCTCCTCACCACCCTCTTTACTGGGCATCAATTCTCAATGTAGTCATAAGACAACAGTAAAATAGATTAACATAGATGAACACAAATGTGGATGCTTTGCATACATAGAAGACCAGTGCTGTATATAGTTTACCAAAGATTACAAATACTCTTTCTGCTCAATCCACATCAGATTCATGTAAGTTAGTTATTACTAACCTACCACTTTTCAGGAGGGATAAAATGAGAACTGCCATCTCAGTGGCCTGTCTGAGGAGGCCACACATTGAATAAAGAGGACAATGCTAGGCTTTCCACCTTTGTGCCGAGCACTCTTATGGCAACTGATCCAATATAGTACCTACTTTTCCATGATCTTTCTGCAGTTCTCCTACCTTCCTCTCCTCTGATATTACCTAAATCCAAAAAGTAAAGAACCTCAAACTCTTTTCTTACCACTAATTCCCTTGGCTGAAGCCTCAGCAAGGAAGCCTCCCACTCTAATGGACACCCTTCGATCAAGCAGCGATTGGCGGCATCCATAGGATCCCTGTTACCGCCAAGTAGTAGTAACTCTCGGGAATGTCCTATCTACCCCACCAAGAAGCACACTGTAAAAATGTTGTTTTCACATTTTCCCAATAAAATCCAGAAAATAAATCTGGTTCTTTTTATATTTTTAATAGTGGAAATGTGTTTGTGATAAAAAACAATCATTTCTTCCCAAAGGAAGTGAAAATACATACTATTCAACAGTTTCAGAATCCCTTGTCAAAAGAATAGATAGACCTCATATATATATATATATATATATATATATATATATACACATATATATATATATATATGCCTACTCAACAAATCTAAATGTATATTCCTCAATCAGCTCAACCTTCTATGTGACTGAATTTTCTTCTCTTGCCTTTATTTTCTCTTTCTGGGGTGAGTTTGTAGTACTGCTGTCCAAAACTGGAGGCATTGTCCATCCTCCATCTCTTTTCTCTTTCCTCCAAGTCCTGCAAATTTTGCTATGTGCCTCTAACAACTCTTTTCTCTTCTTCACCCACATTGCCATAAGCTTCTTTGGTTCATGCTTTCAATACATGTTTTTCTAATGTCTCCCATTTGAAAACCATTGCTTTAAATTTGCTTATAGGTCAGGGCTAGAGTTGTGGATACTTCTTTTACTCTACCTTGGTAAATGGTGTCTTACTTTTTCTTTTTACTTAAGAGAGCTCTTCCAGGACAGGTACAATTTCTCTAACAACACTTGAATATTCTGAGATGAATTAATATGTCCCTTAAAGCTGAAAAAAATGCAATTATGACTGAGCGTAAAGACACCAAGCAAAATGAAGAAAATAGACACCATCAATATCACCTAAAAACAATCAGAGTGATTATATGTAAGTTATAAAATTGAACATATAGTATATGTCTATGACAAAGACATTTTTTCATTTTAAAAGATTTTGTGCTGATAACACCTGGGTCAATTGATCAATATAAAACATCGTTAAGAGTAGGATAATAAAAACTTATCTTAATACTCTGAAGTATTTTTGTCAAAAACTTGAATATAATTAAACCTCTATATTTAACCTTCAATTTATAGTATACACCAGGATGAGGGGAACAAGTAAAATGAAAAGAAAGCATTCAGCAAATTTAATAATATGAGCAATTCTACCTGAAAAATAACTACCTTTTTAAAAGTATATTTTATTGATTATATTGTTACAATAGTTTCAATTTTTTCCCCTTTGATCCCCTCTGCCTAGCACCCCCCACCCCCAGCAATCACACCCCTCCCAGTCCATGCCCATGGGTCGTGCATACAAGTTCTCTGGCTTCACCCTTTCCTATATTATTCTTTTTTAAAAAAATAATTAATTAATTTTTATAGCAATAAAAAATAACAATCCTCCCCTCAGACTTAAGACACTTTATAATCTTATAAAGGACAATGGGTGAAGGTCTTGTGCTCCTCTAGCTGCTTCAAGCTAACTACCGTTTTATTATAAGTGAAAATGACATAAAATGGAGAAAGGGGAGATTGTTATAGATGAGACATCAATAAAATGCAATGTTTGAACCTCATTTGTATCCAAATTTAAGAAATTTTTTAAATATTGGAGTTTTGAACATAGACTTGATAATGGATTGTATTAAATAATGATTGTTATTTTTATTATAATAAATGTGTTGAATTATGGATACATATTATATTTGTTAGTAAGACATATTTATACTATGAAGTATTTATAGATAAAATGATACAATAACTGAGATTTGCTTTAAAACATTCCAGCAAATACTTGCACTTCCAGCTATGATGGACTAGATTTCAGCAACACAATCCTGTATCTTCCAAAATTAGGAAAGCAACATGTAAAGCAACCCTTCCTATCTACCATCCTACTTCCAAAACCTGTCCAAAGACATCAAAAAGCACCAGAACATCCAAAATTGGAAGGTTCAAGGTCACTGAGAGAACAAAGAAATCACTTAATTGAACCTGACATATAATGCTGCACTTCCCCTGGGTCATTTGCTGATATTTATTTTTTTGTTTGATAACTTTATTTATTTATTTATTTTATCGTATTTTTTCCACGACTGTTTACCCCCCATATGGCCCCCCCAAATCACCACACTGTTGTCCATGTCCGTGAGTCCTTTTCCCTTTTTGCTCAACCCCTCCACCCTCTAACCCCCACCCCCAGACCTGTCATTCAGCTCTTCATCTATGAGTCTGTCTCTATTTTGTTAGTTCACTTTGTTCATTAGACTCCACATATGAGTAAAATGATATGGTATTTTTCTTTCTCTGACTGCTTATTTCACTTAGTATACTATTCTCCAGGTTCATCCATGCTGTTGCAAAGGGTAAACTTTTTTTCTTTTTTTACGGCAAAGTAGTATTCCATTGTGTAAATGTCCCATGTTTGATAGACACTAGGACTAGGCTGCTTCCATATCTCGGCAATTGTAAATAACGCTGCAATGAACATAGTGCTGCTTATGTTCTTTCGAAGTAGTGTTTGGTTTCTTCAGATATATTTCCCAAAGTGTGATCACTGGGTCAAAAGGCAGTTCATTTTAAATTTTTTGTGGTATCTCCATACTGTTTTCCACAGTGGCTGCATCAATCTGCATTAATAATCTTAACTATGGGCTGAGAAATCAAGAAGAAATCTGAGCCGAGATCAGTGACTGTGAGTAGCTTGTGGTTTGTTCATAGCACCAGGAGAGTCAAATAGAAATTCAAGCAGCTAGAGGAGCTCAAGACCTTCGCCCATTGTCCTTTATAAGATTATAAAAGGTCTTAAGTCTGAGAGGGAGGAATTGTTATTTTTTATTGTTAAAATAAATAAATAATTATTTATTTTTTAAAAAGAAGAAGAAGAAGAATATATGGAAGGGTGAAGTGGAAGAGCTTGTATGTATGACCCATGGGCATGGACTTGGGCGGGGCAACTGCTTGGGGAGGGGGGTGCTGGGCGGAGGGGAGCAAAGGGGAAAAAATTGGAACTGTTGTAACAATATAATCAATAAAATATACTTTAAAAAAATAGAAATTCAGGCTACCAAACCAGCCAGGATTTGGGAGTGCAATTCCTTAAAAACTGAGGAGTAAGAGGGCTTTTATAAGTTTCATCAGACTAGACAAATGAATTTGAGTTTTGGGTTTGCCAAGGAAGAAGTGCCCTGTAAGACACCCCAACTCCTAGTTGGGATGCTGTAATGCCTGAAGGGCTGCATTCTAAGAAAAGTATAAACCAGAAATCAACCATAACTTCTAAAGTCTGAAATCTAAAACCCACCTCAAAACCAGGAGGTATGCTCTTCCAAGTGTAGACTGGAGAGAAAGCAAAATCACACCCAGGTAGAAGACGTACATGCATATATTGCAGAACTCAATTCCAGGTCAGATTAGGAGAATTTTTCTCTTTTCCAAATGCTTGTCAAAAGCTAAATGATCACACAGGCACTCAACTACTATATATTAAATATTCACCATTTAATCAGTGATTACCAGGTATGTCAAGAGGCAGAGAAAAGTAACAAACAAAACAAGCACAACTACAGGTGATCCAGATAATGGACTTATTAGACACAGTACTTCCAATAACTATGATCATTAGGTTCCAGAAAATAGATGACTTCACAGAGAATTTAACCAGAGAATGCAAGTGTATCAAAAAAAGAATTCATATATAAATGATGTATTGTAGAATTCTTCACCTGAAACATATATAATTTTATTAACCAATGTCACCCCAACATATTTAATTTTTAAAAAGTTCAGGAAAATATTTAGTTGAAAAATACAGTATCTGGAATAAGTGGCTTTAATTGCAGATTATATTCAGCTGCAGTAAAGATTTTTCAGTAAAAAGATCCAGAAAAAAAAGTTGTAAAATAGAGAAAAGTACATAAGATACATAAAGTATGATGAAAATGTCTCATATATAATTGAAGTTAGAAAGGGGAGGAGAGAGAATAGGGAGAAGTAGTATTTGAATAGATAAAATAAAAACAATATCTGAAGAGATACTATGAGATAAATTTTAAAAACTAATGAAAGACAATATACCACAGATTAAAATATACACAAATCTGAGCAGGATAAATATAAAAAGTAACACACCTAACTTTATCATAGTGAAACTGTTAGAGAAAACTACAAAGAGAAAAATCTTAAAGATTTCAGAGGAAGAAGACACAAAATTTCCAGTTGATCTTTCAAACAAAATAATAGAATTTAAAAGATAATTGAATAATGTGTTTGGAAGGGTGGAAAGAAAAATAATTGCTGTTAAGAATTCTATACTGAGTAAAATTTTCTTTTAAAAAATTGAGATAAAGTGAAGGCAGTTCCAGAAAAATGGATACCTGTATTGAGATAGCCCATTGCCTGTAAAACTTTATTAAAAGGAATGCTGAGTTCATTAGGTATAAGACAATGATCACATATATAAGAAAGTTATCCCATACAGAAGAATATTTAAGGAAAATTTTTTTAAAAATAATGAATTGACTAAATATATAAGTAAATCTAAATGAATATTGATTGTACAAAATAATAGTAATAACATCCATGAAATTTAAAATATATGTAAAATTAAAATGTAGACAATAATTACACAAATGATGAAAAGAGGGAATATGTACATGGAGTTGAAGTGTTATAAGGTCTAGGACTTAGTAAAAGTACTCTGTTTTACTAGATTTACTAACTCAAGTGCGAGTTGTAATTTCTACAATGACCACTTAGAAAGTCAATAAAATGTATAACTAATGAAATAAAGAAGACAAATATGAAATGCAAAAAAATGTTTAATTAATTCCCCACCTCTGAAACACAGGGCAAAAAGAATATACGACATGTAGGATAAATATATTTAAATCAAACAACTCATGAATTGAAGCGTTAATATTGTTAAGTTGGTAATACGCCCTAAATTGACATATAGATTTTTCTCAAATATCTATCAAAATCCCAGTTGTCTTTTTGTAGAAATTGACAAGCTGATCCTAAAATTCTTATGTATAAGCAAGAGATCCAGAAAAGCTAAAGCAAATTATATTCATTATTTTTCAAAAATAGGTTAGTGTATTTCTTATATTGATCTTATACCTCTCTTGTTAAATTTATTCCTAAGACTTTTTGTAATTTTGCCAATATTGTCAATAATATTTTTCTTGCTATGCTTACTAATTCTTGTTGTTATAGTGTATATATACACCTTTTCAAATTCTTATTAATTCTAGTTGTTTGACACTAGAGACTCCGATTTTTTAGTTATACAGTAAGTCATTAGTGAATATATATAGTTTAATCAATTAATATAATCCACCACATCAACAGGTTAAGGAAGAAATGTCCTCTTATCTAGTCTTACTAATTGAGGCAGAAGAAAACATTTGAAAAATTCCCCAACTAATTTTATTATAACAAAAATTCTCATAAAATTAGGAATAGAGAGGTACTTCTTCAACTTTAGATAAAGAACATTTACCAAAAAATCCACAGCTAAAACCATAATAAATAAAGAACAATGAGATCTCACTACAAAACTATTATAATATATATCTGAAACAGAGGTGAGGACCCTCTTCCTGGCTTAGAGAGCTGCCTTCTTTCCATGTGTTCTCATGACCTTTTCTTTGTTCATATACATGGAGAGAGAGAAAGCTCTGGTGACTCTTCCTCTTCTTTTAAGGGCACTAATTCCATAATGATACCCTCCTGGCATCATCTAAATCTAGTTACTTTCCAAAAACCCTACCTCCAAATATCATCACATTGAAGATAAGGGCTTCAGCATATAGATTTTAAGGGTACACAAATATTCTATCCATAACAGTGTATTTAAAAAATGATAAGTAGCTCAGAATCACCATTGCATAAATTGTAGAGGTGGAGGAGAGAAATTAGATGAAAAATTGGGCAATACTATATCTTCACAGATCTTACTAAAAAACTTAGATTTTATTATATAAGTTATGGAAAGCTACAGAAAACTGTTTTAGGTTTATTCAGGTAGCCATACTGTTGATGGATGGATTATGATAAGGAATTACCCTTGGTGAGTGTTTGCGTCCTTCTCAAACTTATATGTCAAGGTCTTAACCCCCAAGGTGATGATGTTAGGAGGCGGTATTACTTAATAGCTAGGTTCTCTGCATATGGACAGATCTGTCATACTTGGGGGTGCTTTAATTTTTCTTCCAGTCTATGAATGAAAGGGTGTACCTCCTGGTTTTAACAGGAGCCCACAGAGTATTCCTGAGCATGTTCTTTACTTTGTAAACTGATATAATACCACCTGATTATTTTCCTCATAGCCATATTTTATAGCTGTTTATTCTCTCCCTCAAATTAAAAAAAGGATTTCTGTTTATTTCAGCTTGGCCAGACTCTCTGTTGGCCCATGGCTGTTAAGAAACCTGGTTAAGCGGTGCTTGGGTCCAGCCAAAATAAACCAGGTGCAATAGAAGCCATATTTGGCACCATTTCACCCTCTACAACCAGTCACTGAATTCCCAATGGGTACAAAGTACTGTGTGAGGTATTACTAAATAAAGTTAAATAAGACATGCCTCACCTCCCAGTAGAATTTCCAGTTTAATTGGAGAAGTAATTGTTACAACAGAGAATTGACAATGCCAAGAGAAAGCTTTTTGTAACATTGCTTTTGAAATGCACACTGCTATTTATTCCAGCCTCTCTGATTTTCTCTCCCCAAACCTGCTCTGCCATCCCCATTTCTCTTAATTATATATTCTGCCTCTTTTTTTGGTCAATATTGACATTAGCAACCTGGGAAGGGGGGGGGATGCTCCTTCCAGCTTTTAGAAAACAAGATAATCAAATATACAGAAGGACAAAAGCGAGGGATATATTCAGAGAAGAGCCCTTACTCCAAGGTGAAAGCAAGATTTCAGGCAGAGAGGGCGTTAGAAGACATATGAGTGCATAATTAAGTAAAATCAGTAAACAAAAGGCTGTCTGTAAATCTGCTTACTCTTCCTAATGTTCACACCAAGAAAAAAGTGTGGGTACAAAATAAATATTCTGTAAACTCTGTTCTACTCCCCTACGGGGGTGGGGTATGTAGTCTAATTACAGCACGTATCTAACTAGGCTGGAAAAAAATCATCTTGGAATTGGATGGGGCTGGGGAAGCAAGAGACACAAGGAAGACTGATTCCCTCAATAATATGATACTACAGATCCAGTGCCTCCCCACAGCCCTGTGTCTCCTTTGAGATTTGTGTGCCCATGCAAATTTCTCTCATTTCTCCTGCCCTTACATGCCACCTTTCTTTGTCTTATATTTGGCTGCTCTGATTTGCACCATTTAATTCTGGGACTCCTTGAAATCCCAATTTCTCTCCTACTTAAATGACTGTTTTATTAGCCAATTTCTTTATTTCGTACTGGATAACTCCTTAATGACCTAGTAATTTCTCCATCGTTAAACAATTATCTTTACCTTTCAGGTCTCTTTTCTGAAAACTCATAATATTTCTCCTAATACTTTTAATTTTGTTCAGTTATTACATTTACAACAATTAAGCGACATGTTATTGTGGTAAAAAACCGTGCATTTAAAATCCTACCTCCTCCACTTAGTAGCTGTGCAAATTTGGTCCCTGCTTCAGTTTTGTTGCTGGTAAAATGGGCACAAAAATGTCAACAGAAAAATTGTTACAATAAGTGATACATATCGACCGCTTATAAGAGTGAGAAACAGATTTAGCCTTCAATAAATTTTAGCTATTATTATTATTGACCTTAGTATATGTTACTCCATACTGAAAAGTTATTTTCATTGTTAGCATATACATACATGTTCCTTTTAAATTAAAGGGGGGGTCAGGTAGGGGGACTCATCACATCAGAGAACTCGCGTGTTGGCGTTGGCACTTAGATTTTTTTAGAGGCTCTTCTGAGCTTTTCAGGTATTATATGCTGCCACCTGCTGGAGCTCTCAGGAATTGTTCCTTGGTGCATGAGGTGGTGATGAACCTTGCCATGTTAGATAAAATTTCGCATGTACAAAAAATTTAAAAAGTAAAATGTATTATTCAAAGCATGAATTCAAATAATATTCACCTGAGAAATTTCTCTCACTAGGTGGCTCTATGAATAAGTGTGATATTAAAATGCTCTGAAGGCTGTGTGGTCTACAGGAAGAAAACGTCGATGTGACTAAGAACATCAATGTGATGACTATTAAGGCTTTCTTGGTAATGAAATACACACTTCACGGAATATTGTAATGAAAATAGAATATGATATGTGACATTTAAAAGACTGTATTTTAAATTAAAAGGAATTTAAATTATCGTATCATAAAATAAATTTCCTCTTGTTATTTAGAAATACTTCAGTATAAAATGAAGAAAATGATTAATAGGAGTCATTGAGATAAAAAGCAATACTTTCTATTCTGAATCTTAAGGAAAATATAAAATATATTTTTAAAATACTTCTAGCCCTGACTGGTGTGGCTCAGTGGATTGAGTGCCTTCCTGAAAACCAAAGGGTCTCCAGTTCGATTCCCAGTCAGGGCACATGCCTGGGTTGTGGGCCAGTCCCCAGTTGGGGTCGTGCAAGAGGCAACCACACATTGATATTTCTCTCCCTCTCTTTCTCTCTCCTTCCCCCTCTCTCTAAAAATAAACAAAAGCTTTAAAAACTTTAAAATATAAAATAAAATAATACTTCTATTAGTTTCCACTAGTTAGCAGGTTTTTGTTTCCCAGAGTCTATGTTTCTGTAATGAGAGCCATATCTTATATGCTATGGTCAAGCTTTCATCCAAGGTGAGAGATAAATCCATAAGGGAGCCTAGAAAGTAATATGGGAGAATTTCATAAGTAAAGCTTAGAAAATATAACTTCTCATGTCTTAAAAGATCTTAACCCCAAAAATAATCTTAGAACATGTGAGATCTCTCATATTATGAGTAAAACAATAAAGTGTCTGTCCCCTGAAGGTCAAAAATCCCAAATAGTAAGTGTTGGGACACATTTTTAAAAGTTAGTTATACTAGTGAATTAGTACATATCCTTTAATAACTAAAAAATCATTAAATACTGCTTTCTATGTCTAGAAGGAACACATGTTAGGGCTATGAAAACCAAGTAAGCAAATGTGATAGCTCTCTTCCTGGCTTTCCTGTTGAAGAGGTCTATGCATCTGAGTATACCTCTGCCTCACTCAGGACCCTATATCCTGTGGGTATTGTACCTCATCACAGTTAATATGTTGGGTATTAAGAGCTAAAGTGAAAGTCATAGGAAAGCTATAAAACTCTTCTCAGGAAAATTCTTATATCCATCATGCACATGCACACTTACCAGATCCCTGAATATCTTTTTTGGATTTAAGTTAAAAAAAATCCATGATTATATCATACGTAAGGGACTTTTTAATACTAAGTCCAAGTAGTGAGTGTAGTGCATCTTAATGGTTAATTTTATGTGGCAACATGACAGGACCACAGGATGCCCAAACATTTGGTCACACATGAATCTGGGTGTGTCTGTAAGGGTGTTTCTACATGAGATTGACATCTGAATCAGTAAACTAAGTAAAGCAAATTGCTCTCCCTCATGTAGGTGGGCCTCATTCAATCCATTTGAGGTCTAAATAGAACAAAAACCTGGATAATAGGAAACTTCACTCTACCTGAATATTTTAAAGCTGGGACATTGGTCTTTAATTGCCTTTGGATTTGGACTTGGACTTGAATTAAAACTTATACTATCCGCTCTCCTGGGTCTCCAGCTTGCTGACTTCAGAGTTTAGGACTTTGCAGCCTCCATAATTGTATAGATAATCTTTACAATAAAACTTTTATATATATCCTGAAGAACCCTGTAGTCAGACATATAAGAGAAGGAGAATCCACAATTCTCTGGACTTGGGAAGCTGGAAGAATGATATAATGTAAAATGATTGTGTATATTTCATCATTTCTTTGCTCTTAGGTTTGCAATGGTAGGCACCGACACTGAAAGACCTTTCTTCATACCATCAGGACACTTAAGAACTTCTACTCAAGGCATAACAGAGGGCACCTACATGACAATGGTGATTGAAATACAGAGGATACATGTTTGTAAGAAGTAGGTCTGTCACATTCACAGTTCTGATTTTTCTGAGCATCAAGTAATTGTTTGTTCTTCTTATGCTTCAAGAAGTGGCCCTGGTTTATTTCTAAGTTCCTGTTGTTAGTGAATCCACAATACACCCATGTGTTTACGGCCCTTTTGATTTACTTATAGACCACAAAGTGAGAGGCTGAGTCCTAAATTCTATAATATAAAAGCATTTTGACTTCCTTGAATCTAGCCACTTAAGTTCAAGACCATGTTCATTCTTGGGTGACTTGGCTCGTCATGAAGGAGTGTAAACTGAGAGTCGAGGAACAGTAGGACAGGCAGGGGCTGCTCTTCTCAGTGGGCATTTATTCTGAGTATTCAAGAGGAATAGCTGACAAATGATTGTAAATGTGGCCAAACTTATTTTAACAATTGGATAGCCTTCAATGTATCAGCACTTATGTAAGATATGTGTGTTTAGAGAGGCATATTTTAAATTTCAAATCTGACAAAAACCCACTAAAACAGTATTACAGGTGAGAAAAATGGGGATCAGAAAATTTAATGTCTTATTCAAAGTCAGGCCAGTCATCTACATGTGTCTGGCACCAACAGTCCCCCTTATTACATCCATCCTCATGGTCACACAGCTGAAACTCGTAAGAATAGGATCTAGTTCTCTTTTTATCCATTAATGTTTAACTTCACTGAGGAATAGACCTAATATTATTAGCAAACTAATTTGAATTTGTAAGAAGGTACATGTCTATAAATACCAAATAAGGTGATTTTTTCCAATAAATTTGATTGATTTGTTCTTCTGTCAGACACCATATCCTTGAGCTTGCTATCATGTTTTAGTACATATTTTCAAAAAAAATATGCTAAAACACTAAGTGAGTTAATTTCTTTTTCTAACTCATTTGCGTTAATAATCACCAATGTTCTTGACAACTACAATATTATAACTAATTTCCAGATTTATAATTTCTGAATAATTTATGCTTTCAGTGATTTCTTTGGTACAGGCTTCTGATAATAAAGAAGGTTCTCACTTCCTATGGTCTTCCTCTCTATATTCATCAGCTCCCATCTCTGAGACAAAAGGACCCACATAAAAGTCATAGTGGCGAGGCTTCTGTCTTTGCTATCACAGATCCAAATCTCAACAAAACTGTAACTTTATACATTTATCTTTCCTGTCTCAAAAGAAACAATTGTTGAGGTGGCACAACTTTAAAATTCAAGTTAATAAAGAATATTGTGAGATCCCCAATGTCTTGTGGCAGTACATTTGACTTGTATTGTTCTGAGGCCCTCTTGCCCTTGAAGTTTTGATTATAAGTAACAAGTTTCTAGTTGTTAACAAAACCTTCCCTTGAATCAGTTACATGAGTATTAATAGTGTCACTTTTCTAAGACACAAGACAAGAAGCAGGACAATTGATGGTTTTCTAGATCAGTCCTAACTTAAGGGTATTATGGAGATGTTATTATGATCTCTCAGGAGGTTTAGCAAGCTTTGTGCTCTTTTTTTTTTAAGTATATTTTATTGATTATGTTGTTAGAGTATCACAATTTTCCCCTTTGCTCCCCTCTGCCAAGTATCCCACTTCCCTCCAGCAATCCCAACCCCCTTAGTTCATGTCCATGGGTTGTGCATATAAGTTCTTTGGCTTCACTCTTTCTTATATTATTCATAACTTCCCTATGTTTGTTTTGTACCAACGAATTATGCTTCTTAATCCCTGCACCATTTCCCCATTTCTTCCCCTTCCCCTCCCAGCTGATAACCCTCCAAATGATCCCCATATCCATGACTCTGTTCCTATTCTGGTTTGTTTAGTTGAATTTTGTTTTTCTTTTTTAGATTCAGTTGTTGATAGTTGTGAGTTTGTTGTCATTTTAATGCTCATAATTTTGATCTTCTTTTTCTTAAGTAACTCCCTCTGATATTTCATATAATAATAGTTTGGTGATAATGAGTTCTTTAAGTTTTACATTGTCTGGGAAGCACTGTATCTGCCCTCCTATTCTAATTGGTAGCTTTGCTGGATAGAGTAATCTTGGTTGTAAGTCCTTGCTCTTCATCACTTTGAATACTTCTTGCTAGTGCCTTCTTGCCTGCAAAGTTTCTTTCGAGAAATCAGCTGAAAGTCTTAGAGGCACCCATTAGCTGGTAACTCTCTGCTTTTTTTCTTGCTGCTTTTAAGATTCTCTCTTTATCTTTAACCTTTTGCGTTTTAATTATGATGTGTCTTGGTGGGATCCTTTTGGGGTCTTGCTTGTTTGGGACTCTGTGCTTACTGGACTTCTGTGTCTATTTATTTTGCCAGATTTGGGGAGTTTTCCTTCATTATTCTCTCACATAAGTTTTCAGGTTCTTGCTCTTTCTCTTCTTCTGCCACACCCCTATGGTTTGGATGTTGTCACATTTAAGGTTGTCCAAGAGGTTCCTAAGCATCTCCTCATTTTTTTCAATTCTTGTTTCCTCATTCTGTACTGGTTGACTGTTTTTTCTTCCTTATGTTCCAAATCATTGATTTGAACCCCAGTTTCCTTCCCTTCACCACTGGTTTTGTGTGGATTTTCCTTTGTTTCATTTAGCACAGCTTTCACTTCTTCCCTTATGTGCTTGTCATACTTAAGGATATCTGTCAAGTCTGTGAGCATCTTTACCAGCAGTGTTTTAAACTCTTCATCCATTAGGTAGGCTATCTCCTCATCGCTTAGTTCTCCCACTGGAACCTTGATATGTTCCCCCTTTTGGGCCATACTTTTCTGTCTCCTCATCTTGACAGGCTCGTGTGTTTGTTTGCCTCTGTGTCTTAGGTAGAGCTGTTGCACCTGTCACATTGTAAGGCGTGGGGCCTAAGGTATTTGTCAGTACAGGGCAACCCTTTTCACCACGTCGTGGCACTCTATGTTGGGGAGGGGCCTGAGAGGGAACAATGTTGCTTTCTCAGCTCTCGCCCCTTTTCCTAGCACTTCTCCCACTTTTGTATGGGACTGGCGCCTCTCTAGCTGTTGCCCTGGCCATTTTTCCCAGAGTAGATGGGTCTGCAGATGTTCTAGGACCATGGGGGCCCTTTAAACAAGGGGACTCTGCTGAGAAACTGGCAGTTTTTTTCCTCCACTCCAACCCCCACTGGTTTGCGCAGTCAGAATCAATGAGAGTTGATTTTCCTCAGTACTGAGACAGTGAGCTGTGAGGTCTGGTCAGAAGCTGGGAACGCTCCCCAGGTGTCCCTCCCAACATTTTAAAACATGTGACTGCGCTTTCCATGGGCCTACTGCTGGCGCCGCCGCCGCCGCCGCCACTGCCTCCACCACACTGCGTCCTTTCCGCCCCAGATCCACCCCTCCTACCTGTCTGAATAAGTATTTCTTCTTTATATCCTCATTTGTTGTACTTCGATGCAGCTTGATTTTCTGGAACTTCTGGTTGTCTCTATTTTGAGGTAGTTGTATTCCTTCTTAGTTGTGGAAGGAGATGCAGCGTGTCTGTCTAGGTCTCCATCTTGGCCAGGAATCCAAGTTTTGTGCTCTTTTACTGTATCATTCTCTAGTATTGATATAATCAATAAATCACCCCCCCCCCCATTTGGAGACTCACAGTCCTTGGCAATGATAGCTTCACAATGTTATCTTATTTCCACCCTAAAAAGAAATTGATCCCTTTGCAAGCAAAGCCTCTAGACAATAAATGTTTTTTGAGATAACATCAAAACAAAACACTATGGCACTCACTGAAAGTGAGGACCCATCTCAGATAAATGTGTGGATTAGGGGTGGTCCACCTTTCTTTCCCCACTTTCCCTTTTCCTCCCAAGTAGTGCCACTCACCTGCCATGCTTTCATTCCTCTCCAATTCTTTCTCTCCATTTTAATAAACTGTAGTAATAAAGCCCCAAATGGATAATGGCTCTGCACAATAGAAATTTATTTCTCAATTAAAATACAAAATCTGAGATGAGTGTTCTCACTCACCAGTCATCTTTTCTCCTTGTGGTTATTCAGGATCCAGGTTTCTTCCATCAGTGGTTCCTCTCAGCGTGGGAGGGAAGAGGAAGTCTTGGTCATGCAATGCTACACATCATTTGTGCTTACACGCAATTGGAGAACTAGTGACACGGCTAAACCTTCATGCTAAGGGGCTGGGCACTGCAGGCTGTGAGCAGGCAATTGTCTCCCTGCTGCAACATAAACTGTGGTATTGCTGGCATTCCTGCCACACTATGTATGCTTGCCATCAAGGGATACTTAACCTTACAGGCTTCACTTTCAGTAAGCTACAAATGACTCCTAAAAATCACCATTTTTTCTATCTAATGGGGATCTCATTCTTATCTGAAATTAGAACATAGATTTCCAAATGGAATTAGGTTCATTAA
This sequence comes from Furipterus horrens, assembly GCF_987537825.1. Lineage (NCBI taxonomy): Eukaryota > Metazoa > Chordata > Mammalia > Chiroptera > Furipteridae > Furipterus > Furipterus horrens. The sequence goes on from NW_028327182.1 coordinate 66,913,713, forward strand.
TAAGCAGGTGGAAAGGAGTGGTGATGAGAATGTCAGAAAAACCTTCAGAGATTCTACAAGATAAGTAGCTGGCTTCTAGTTATGTATCAAATCATCTTGGTTGAAATATTAGATTCTCAAAACTGTATATGAAGCATTCCAAACAGATATTCAGCCTACCTATTTGAGCATGAGAGTGAACATGCTACTAAAACCTAACATCGTCCCCATATAAATAATTCCCTAGAATAGAATCACTTTATTCCTACATGAACAACTAGCCTATCCACAATATAATAATAAAGCTTAGAATATTCACACAGACCCTTCAGGTACCAAATAAAACACCCCCTTTATTACAGTTGTGGTCCAGTTCTAATGAGTATGCAATTCTCTGTGATGTAAGTGGGAGGTAAGTGCCTTGTAAGCCCTGCACAGGAAATGTGGCCCTTAGGGAACATTATCACCCAGTCTCATGTGCAAATATCTTAGTGCAAAGAATCAAAGCATTTTGGCCTATATTATACAAAAGGCAACTGAATAATGGTCTCATATTAAAATATTCACTTTTGAAACTAATAACAAAAAAGAACTATTTTATTTGCTTTTATGAATTTTTCACTTACTTTTACTTATTGATGTGAAAAATCTCAGATGTGATGATTTAATAGAAATAGAAATTTTAAAACACTGTCCACAATTTGAATTTAGTATCTGCACATTATGAAACTTCATTAATAAATACCTTAAAAAGTCAGGCAGACTGTGAATTTAAATGGGTATCAGAGCTTTTCCTGATTTTTACATGAATAACTACAAGTTCTAAGACCCAGTGAATAGTCTAAAGACATATTTATTACACAAAAGCACCTGTGTGATACGTTTTTTTTCCTGAAGAAATTTGAGAATATTCTTAAATACTTGCAAAATATTTTTAATGGCATATTTTTTTAATTATGTTTTATTGATTATACTGTGACAGTTGTCCCAATTTCCCTTCCCTCTGCTCCCCTCCACCCGGTGGCCCCCCTCCCTCCAGTTGTCCCCCCTCTTAGTCCATGTCCATTGGTTTTGCATATAGTTCTTCTCAACCTCATCCTGTCTATTCCATTCCCTTCTACTATGCTTCTTAATTCCTGTACCATCTCCCTCCCTCTCCCTCTTCCCCCTTCCTGCTGACCTCCACCCAGTATGTTCCCCATACCTATAGTTCTTTTTCCACCCTCATTGCCTACTTAATTTGCATTTGTTTCAATTCCCTAGCTTCTGTTGTTGGTTCTTGTGATGCAGTTTTCATTTTAATGTTCATAGTTTTGATCCTCCTTCTTCTAAACCAGACCCTTTAACATCTCATATAATAGTGGTTTGGATCTAATGAACTCTTTCAGTTTTATTTTGTCCTGGAAGCATTTTCTCTGCCCTTCTCTTCTGAATGACAGTTTCACTGGGTAGAGTATTCATTGCTGTAGGTCTTTGATTTTCATTACTTTGAATATTTCTTGCCAGTTTCTTTTTGCCTGCAGGGTCTCTTTTGAGAAATCCGCTGATAGTTTAATTGTGACCCCTTTGTACATGATTCTTTTCTTCTCTCTTGCTGCTTTTAAGATTCTCTCATTATCTTTAATTTTTGACAATTTGTTTATAATGTGTCTTGGAGTGGTTTCTCCCTGGGTCCAGTTTTTCTGGAACTCTCTGTGCTTCCTGGGCCTGTAAGTCTATTTCCTTCCCCAAGTTCAGGAAGTTCTGCTTCATTATTTTTTCCACATAATTTTTCAATTTCTAGTTCTTCTTTGCCCTTTGGCAATCCTATTATCCAAATATTCGATCTCTCATAGCTGTCCCAGAGGTTTCTGGTCCTCTCCCCACTTTCCTTGTTTTCTGTTTCCTCTTTCTGCACTAGTTGACTATTTGTTTCTTCCCTATGTTCCAGTTTGTTGATTTGATCTCTGGATTTTATTTCCTTGCTTGTCTTGTATGTGTTTTTGTTCTTTTTAGTATGAGTGGCTTTCAATCCTTTCTCGTCTTGTTCCAAATCTTTTGTTAATTCTGTAAGCCACCTAATGACTATAGCTCTGAAAAGAGCCTCTGAAAGAATTCCTATTTGTTCATCTGTCAGGTTCCTCATCTGCTGCCTGGTGAGCTGTGTCACCAGGATTTCTATAGTTGTCTGCCTCACTTTGACAGATTTGTGTTTTGCTTTGCTTCTTGTGCAGGCTATAGTGGGCAGAGCCCCTGTACTCATCACAACCCAGCGGCCTGCGGTGATCCACTATCTTTTTCACTGCACTGTGGTGCTTTGTCGTCACTACCTGGCAACCAGCGGCGATCCACAACCTTTTTCACCACGCTGTGGCGCTTTGTGTGAGGGCAGGGATCCAAAATGGATTCCTGCCATTATTCTCTGCTGGGAGACCTGGATCCGTCCTCCTGCCCTCCGGGCCTCACTGTCTGAGGCAATGCGGGGGCTGCCTTTCCCAGTGTTGGGGTTGCTAGCTGCCGGGGCTCCACTGCAGCCGGGATTGTTCTCCCTGCCACTGTCCCTGGTGCTACTGCAAGCAGCACTGCCTGATTTCCGCTCTTCCTACCTGCCCAAAGAGCGCCGCTGGTTTATAACTTCATACATTGGGCTTCCGTGTAGTTTTATTTTCTGGGATTTCTAGTTATCTTTTGTTTTGAGGTAGTTGTATTCCTTTTTAGTTGTAGAGGGAGACTGAGTATGTCAGTCTAAGCCTCCATCTTGGCCAGAAGTCTTTAATGGCATACTTAAATGACACTTTAAAATATTCAGAAATAAAATGGGACCTAATTGTATGACATTTTCATTCCAAATATTCTGTGAGAAGGGCAATTTTATTGGTACACAAATAATAATATAGAAACTAAGGCAGACGTTGGAGTTTTCCCTTTTCCTATATCAGGGGTTAAAATGTGGTTGTGCATCAGAATTATTTGGAGAACTTCTAAAACTATAGGGTCTAGGTCCTGTGTCCAGAGTTTCTATCAGTATTTTTTTCTGTGGAGTTTGAGAAGTTGCATTTTATTTAACTAGCATATCAGGTGATTGTGATGTAGCTCTTCATAGGTTTTTAGATCACTGATAAGGATTTTGAAAAATTTATGTACTTATTTACAATAAAATACTTTATTGTTCATGCAAATCACTTGCTTCAAAGGATTGTTGTGAAGTATAAGAACACATAGTACTTTGCACGTTGTAAGGTTTAAACAATATTAGATATGATTGTTTTCATTAAAAGGTTATGAACACTTAAAAAATATTCAACTGTTGGAATAAAATTGAACAAAACTGAGTGTTAATGTATAGGGAAAATAGACACTAATTAAAAGACACATGATACAATACAGCAAGACTTTCAGCTCCCGGGCATGCCCATTTTAATCCCTAAAAGGCAAACAACAATCTTTAAAGACATAACCTTGTCTTCATCTTTACTGTTTTTTAATGTATTCTTCATAACAGAGACAGATAGAATTTTCTGGTAAGCCAGACTGAATGTATCACTCCCCTTTCAAAGTCCCTCATTAACTTTCCATTGTCCTTAGGATGAAAGTAATATTCTCATCAGTATTTCTCCATGCCCAAATCCCATCCCCATTCATCACCATTCCTTAACTTAAACACCACTTCCTCTCAGAAGCCTTTATCCAAGTCTATGTCTCCCCAATCCAAACACTTTTGTATGTCATTGCAATTTCTTGCTGATTTTTTTGTGTTCTCCTCTATGTCTTTAAAAACAATAAAGGCAAGCATTCTCATAGTTTTGATCACTATTTAATCCCAAGCAGCCACACCGTGCCTTGTACAAAGTTAGTGCTTAATAAGATGTGGAATACTCACACACACACACACAAGAATATTATTTAGCTATAAAAAAATAACATGGATGAACATTTGCAACAACATGGATGAACCTTGAAGGCATTATGCTAAATGCAATGATGGACAGAGAAAGACAATCTCACATATATGTGGAATCTAAAAAACAAACAAGTAAACGTCAGACTCATAGATGCAGAAAACAGTGTGATGGTTGCCAGAGATGAGGAGCAGGAAGGGGTGAGAAGGGCAAAATGAATGAAGGGGGTCAAAATATAGCAACTCCCAGTTATAAAATAAATAAGTCATGGGGATGTAATGTATAGCATGGTGACTATAGTTAATAATACTGTATTTCATAGTGTATTTTTGAATGTTGCTATTGGTGCCATTCCTGTCCTACCTTTTAGCTTGATGCTGCTATTGGTCTGTGATCTTTCTCCGGGTTTCAATATCCTTATTATTTGGTGAGGCCATGCCTCCTGTCAGTCAGTCTCCAAATATTTATTGATCTCTGTTCTAGTCACCAGGCCAGATGCTGGGAAAGTAGTACAAGGAGAGTAAGCTGGCTCCCTGTTCCCACAGAACAGCACATGCTGTTCTCATGGGGTATGGAGACATATGCAGTCTGCTGTTGGTGACACTCAGTGTGGTCTTAATTATTCTTTTATGTACAGTCCCTCTCATAAAGAGTTCTGAGTGGTCTGGGACTAGGAGGCCTCCCAGTCCTACCAGAAGCATCTCCCCATAGCTGAAAAACAACCTTTGTTCCAGGGTTTATCCAACTCCCTCCACCCTCCTTCAGGGTGAGTTAACTGCCTACCTGGACACTGTGTGAGACTCTGGGCATTTATCTTTTATTGTGTTCCAGAGGTTTAACTTTGGGGTGCAGCTGTTATTTCTTCTTGGTATTATCTTTTCCCACTGAGAACAACAAATACACAAAAGAAGATGTAGAAGCTCTACACTAAAATGCATGTAGGTACCTGCCCTGGCTGGTTTGGCTCAGTGGATTGAGCGTCGGCCTGCGAGCTAAGTGTCGCTGGTTCGATCTTCCAGTCAGGGTACATCAGAGAAGGAAAACTCTGACTCCAAAAAACCTCCGCTGCCTTGCGGCATACCTCTTCAGGGGAAAGGCTAAGGGAGTAAACCCCGACAGAAAATCCGGAGCCGGAGTCCCTAAGGCGGTTTGACGTTGTAGTCAACACCGGCAACTCCTGCGGCGCACCTGAAGCCAAGCTGTATTGACTCGTCTTTCCCTTGGATCCTTCAGCTGCGAAGAGAGGGGGGGTCTGCTGCATGGGCAACAGCAGACCCTCCATATCACCCTGCCCAGGCTCTGTAGCTTCAGCTTCACTGGAGAGGACACTCCAGCGTCATCGCAAGATGTCGATTCAACACGGGAGGAGACAGATACCGTGTCACTCCCGAGTCGGACTGCACAGCCATTCTCAGCGGTGCAGATAGACTCTTAAGAAGCTACACCATCGTCTCTCGAGACGGACGGTTGCCGACGACGACGACCTACATATGAAGATGAAGCAATTATTCTGGTATGTTTGTGGCTAGGACTTCAAACCCTATGTCAATAATAAAAGATGGACATGTGATTTCCACAGAAAAAAACTAACTTAAGGCAGGACTTCTAGTAATTCACCTGTCAATTCTGACTTCACCCTCTAAGTCTGAAGCTGAATAATCAGAAACTCTCAACGTTGCAACCAACTTGTTTCTAAATGAAAGAAACATTTGGAAAATGGTAATTTTTATTTATACTGTAACTACCTTCTGGTATTTGGAGAAAATCAAGAAAACAAAGATTTGCTTCTTATGACAAATAGTGCACACAGGAATGTACAATAACCCAATAAAGTACAAGGTGGGGTCTAAGCAATAAAGATAAGTGAGGAGGTCGAGAAGATGGTTGCCAGGTAGGTGGAAATTGAGTCCACTTGCTCTAGCACCCAACTTGAACACTTGGCTGATCTTCTGAGAAATAAACGGAACAGTCAATGGAACCTTAGCTGCTAATGAAGTTTGGAAGCCAGGGAGTACAAAAGACACCTCAAAACAGGTGGTAAGGAGATTTTCTAGGTGAAAAGGGAAATACCCAGTGCATGGCACCTGCAGCCATGGAGAGTCTCATCAGAGATCACAGCTTTGTGGCTCCTTCTCTTCCCAGGGTAGGGAACACCCAGACCTGGGCTGGGAGCAACTTGGATACACAAAGTTGGGAAGATAGGCTACGTATACACATAGTGAGCAGCACACCCACAGCTGCAGCAGTGAACACTAACCAGGAGAATGCCAGAAAGAGGATTCTATCTGCACCTGGGTCGAGTGGAGGTGGAAGGCCACAGCCAGCTGTGACTGTGAGAGACTTAATTTTTTGGAGAGGTAATGTGTTAAGAAAGCTGGACAGAGACTCAGTGCTGCATTGGAAGTGCTCAGAGAGACTTTTTAAGAGGGGATCTGAGACATGCTAGGCAGGGAACCCAGCACACAGCTGCCCTGACAACAAGAAAATAGAATTGAGGGTGTGGTTTACTCCTACTCAGTGCAGCTGGGCAGATTGATCAGAAGTGTGCAAAGCAAGGGCATCTCTCCACCACTCTCCAACACAGCCCAGCGAATATGAGATGTCTACAGTAAGAAAAAGTGATTTTGAGAGGATGGGGGAGGAAAAATAATGAGTAAAGAATAGAATCCATACTAGAAAGAGAGAAAAAGAAAGAGAGAAAAAAATTCCTAACTCAAACAAGCAAGGGCAGGATGAAGGCAAATGGAGTAATACAGGGGGAGAGTAACTTATGATATCTGAACTATTTAAAAAGTGAACAAGTAGAAGTACAGTCAAAGAAAAATATCAACAGCTGTAATATCCCCACCAAACAAGCTACAATTTATAAAGGTGGAAAGGAAATAAAAATAAAAATATTATAAGAGGAGGAAAAAAACATGTGAGCTGACTAAAGGAAGAAAGAATGATTTTGAGAGGGTAGAGGGAGGGGAAATGGTAAGGAATAGAAACAAGGCATAGCATGGGAGTAAATAAAATTTATAATGAAAGTAAGAAGGGACAGGAAGAAGACAAAATGGAGTAAGATAAGGGAAGGGTGCAATGTGAGATTTGAAATAACAATAAAATAAAAAATAATATAAAATCTACATGAAATGAATAAAAATAACCAACAACAGAAGCTAGGGAATTGAAACAAACGCAAACTAAGTAGGCAACGAGAATGGAAAAAGAACTATAGGTATGGGGAACATATTGGGGGGAGGTCAGCAGGGAGGAGGAAGGGGGAGAGGGAGGGAGATGGTCCAGGAATTAAGAAGTATAGTAGGAGGGAATGGAGTAGACAGGAAGAGGTTGAGAAGAACTATATGCACAACCAACGGACATGGACTAAAAGGGGGGACAACTGGAGGGAAGGGGGCCACTGGGTGGAAGGGAGCAGAAGGAAAACAAATTGGGACAACTATAACAGCATAATTGTTACAGAACCCCTGGCTGCTCCGATTGAAAACAAATCCACGGGCTCTTCAGTTAGGGGTCCGATTGCCTGTCGCCAGAATTACAACTCTTAATACTTCAGTTGAGTGAAAAGAAAATTGTTTATTTAACAGTTACACATATCCTTCCTCCCCCCTACCAAACCTAGCCATTTTTAGGAAGGTCAGAAACACCGTTTCCCTACTTCCCAAACACAGTTCAGCTTTACCAGTGGCTGCCAATCATTCAATCTGATTGGGGAGGTCCTTTCTGTGCTGTGGTGCCCTTCAGCTCTCAATACAAAACCACCGGGATTCTCAGCCTCTTTACAAACTGTCTTCTTTCCGTAAACCACGTGGATCTCCTCTACTCCAGAGCACCCCTGCGAACACCCGCCAGTGAGGGAGACAGCCCCAGAGTGTGCCGCCCCTAAAGTATTCGCAGCTGCCTATATATCCCTGACTGCGTCCTCTGACGCAGTGGGTGTTGCCAACAGTTCTGACCATTCACCCCCACGTAGGCTCTGTGTGTTTTCCATACTGTCCCCTGGTTCAAGACCCCTCCCATCCACCTGAGGTCTTGGAAGCATCCAAGCAATTTTGCATAATGAAAGACACCAGCCACCAGCCTCAGACGTGTGGAGGCATTCTGAAAGCTGCTTCCTTCTCCCTATCTCCCAGCCTCAAACTCTGGGGTTTGTTTTTGGACTCCCCTGTTTCTGTAACATAATCAATAAAACATATTAAAAATAAAATGAAATAAATAAAATGGAAGGGAAAATAAAGAACTTCAGTCCATCTTCACCAAGCCAGCATTGCAAAAGATGCTAAATAAAATAAATAAAATGGAAGGCAAAATAAAGAACTTCAGTACATCTTCACCAAGCCAGCATTGCAAAAGATGCTAAAGGAACTGCTATAAAAAGAAGAAAGAGAGAGAGAACACCACAGGAACAGAAAAATGGCAATGAATAAGTACCTATCAATAATAACCTTAAACATAAATGGATTTAAGGCTCCAATCAAAAGACTTTGGGTAGCTGAATAGATAAGACAACGTGACCTGTATATATGCTGTGTACAAGAGACCCACTTCAGAACAAAAGATCTACACAGATTGAAAGTAAAGGGATGGAAAAAATATTCCGAACAAACAGACATGAAAAGAAAGCTGGGGCAGCAATAGCTATGTCAGACCAAAAAACCATAAAAAATGGACAAAGAAGGTCACTACAAAATACTTAAAGGAATAGTCCAATAGCGGGATATAACCCTTGTAAACATATATGCCCCCAACATAGGAGCATTTAAATATATAAAGAAAATCTTGAAGAAATTCAGGAAAGATGCTGACAACAACACATTGTAGGGGATTTTAACACACCACTGTCAACAATGAATAGAACTTCCAAACAAAGAACAAACAAGGATATAGTGGCAATGAATGACATTCTAGATCGAATGGATGTAATTGATATATAGAGAACCTTTCACCACAAAACAAAATATACATTTTTTTTCAAATGCACATGGAATATTTTCAGAAACAGACCACACGGTAAGAAACAAAAAACCCTCAACGAATTCAATATAATTGAAATTATATTGAGCATGTGCTCAGATCACAATGGATTGAAACTAGAAACCAACCTCAAGGAAAAAAACGTCAAAAACATTCAATTACATGAAGACTGAATAACATGTTATTGAATAATTAATGCGCCAACAATGAGATCAAAGAAGAAATCAAAAAGTATCTGAAAATGAATGAAAATGAACACAGAACAACCCAAAACCTATGGTACAGGGTGAAGGTAGTACTGAGATGGAAGTTCATGTCAATACAGGCCTACTTAAAGCAGATAGAAAAATCTCAAATAAACAACTTAACCCTATATCTACCAAAACTAGAGGAACAACAAATAATACCCACAGAAAGTAGAAGAAAGAAAATAATCAAGATCAGGGCAGAATGAAATGGCATAGAGACTAAGAGAACAATTCAAAGGATCAATAAATCCAGGAGCTGGTTCTTTGATATGATAAACAAAATTGACAAATCTTTAACCAGACTCATCAAAGAGAGAGAGACAGGGAGAGGACCCACATAAATAAAATCAGAAATGAAAGAGGACTTCCAGCCAAGATGGAGGCTTAAATACATATGCTGCATCTCCTCACGACTAAGAAGAAATTTACAACCACTTCACAACTAAAAAAACACAGAAAATCCAGAAAATCAAAACTACAGAGAAGTTCAGCAAATAAATAAAGAAGAAAAATCAGCCACAAAGGTAGGAGGGGTGGAGCCAGGAAAAAGAGAAAAAGGAGCAGAGCAGTGGCTGTGGGGGTGGTCCTTGGCAGGCAGCATGGCTAGAGGTGGCACAGCTGGCAGGAGTGTGATGGGAACAGCAAACAGTAGCTGTGGCAAAAAACAGTCATACAATTTAAACCTGAGAAGTGATTCCAGCCCCAAACCAGACCATGCAGCTTGTGGTTCCAGTGCCAGGGAAAATAGAACCATATAGCTTCTGACTGTGAAAGCAAGTGGGCGTTGGGGTGGAAGAAGTTAGTAGGCTCAAAAAGGAGGCAGCTTGTTTAGTACGGGAAGGGAAAGAAGTGCCTGGGAAAGCAGTGGCAACAGGTACTTCTCCCTCTCAGAACTCTCCCCCACATACAGCACCAAAATGCAGTGAAATGGTCGCCAGCACTAACGAATACCTAAGCTCCACCCCCTATAATGTAAGAGGTGCATCAGCCCTTACCCAAATCACAGAGACAATCACAGAAAACTGTCATGATGAGGAGACAGAGAAGTATGACCCAAAAGGCAGGGCAGATCAAGGTCCTAGTGACACAACTAAGCAATGAGCAGATAGCACACCTAACAGATGAGTAGATAGAGAGCTTAACAGATGCACAGTTTAAGGCATTGGTGATAAAGATGCTCATAGACTTGACAGTAAAGGTTAAACAGTATGGGGAAAGAATGAAGCCTATCCTCGCTGAAATGAAGGAAAATCCATATGAAACAAGTGGCGAGGGAAAGGAAATCAGGGTTCAAATCAACAGATTGGAACATAAGGAAGAAACAAACAGTCAAGCAGTTCTGAAGGAGGAAACTAGAATTTTTAAAAATGAGGAGAGGCTTAGAAACCTCTGGGACAGCTATAGGTGTACCAACATCTGAATAATAGGGTTGCCAGAAGATAAAGAGTGAGAGCAAGAAATTGAAAAATTATGTGAAAAAATAATGAAGGAAAACTTCTCTAATTTAGGGGAGGAAGTGGACATACAGATCCATGAAGCACAGAGAATCCCAAACCAACTAGACCCAGGGAGGACCACACCAAGACATATCATAATTTAAATGCCAAAGGTTCATGATAAAGAGAGAATCTTAAAAGCACCAAGAGAAAAGCAGAGAGTTACCTACAAATGGGGTGCCTATAAGACTGTCAGCTGATTTCTCAAAAGAGACCTTGCAGGAAAGAAGGGACTGGGAAGAAGTGTTCAATGTGACGAAAAGCAAGGACATACAACCAAGATTACTCTATCCAGAAAAACTATCATTCAAGATGGAAGGGCAGAGAAAGTGCTTCCCAAACAAGATAAAGCTGAAAGAATTCATTATCACCAAGCCATTATTACATGAAATGTTAAAGGAACTTATTTAAGAAAAAGAAAATCAAAACTATGAACATTAAAGTGAAAACAGTATCACAACTATCAACAACAGAAGCTAGGGAATGGAAAAAAGGCAAACTAAGCAGACAACAAGAGCAGGAACAGAATCATAGGTATGGGGAGCAAGTGGGGGGAGGTCAGCTGGGAGAAGGAAGGTGGGAGAGGGAGGGAAATGGTGCAAGAATTAAGAAGCAGAGTAGGAGGGGGTAGAATGGGCAGAGGGATGTTGACAAGAGCTTTATGCACAACCCATGGACATGGACTAAAGTGGGAGGACTGCTGAAGGGAGGGGGGTTGTTGGGTGGAGGAGATCAAAGGGAAAAGAAATTGGGACAACTGTAACAGCATAATCAATAAAACATACAAAAAATGAAAGAAAAGTTACAACTGACACCACAGAAATACAATGGATTGTAAGAAATTACTATGAACAGCTATATGTCAAGAAATTGGACAACCTGAGTAAAATGGACACATTTCTAGAAACAATCTTCAAAAACTGAATAAAGAAGAAACAGAAAGCCTGAATAGACCAATAACAACTAGTGAAATTGAAGCAGTAATCAAAAAATTTCCAGTACACAATAGCCCTGGACCAGATGGCTTCACAGGTAAATTTTTCCAAACATTTAAGACAGAACTAATTCCTATCTTTCTCAAACTACTCCAAAATATTCAAGAAGAGGAAACTCTCCCAAACTCTTTTTATAAGGCCAATATCATTCTAATTCCAAAATCAGGTAAAGACACAGCAAAGAAAAAAAAAAAAACTACAGGCCAATATCTCTGATGAATATATATGCTAAAATCCTTGAGAAAATACTGGCATTTGGATTTAGAAATACATTAAAAATGTCATACAACATGATCAAGTGGGATTCATCCCAGTGGTACAAAGATTGTATGATATTTGCAAATCAATAAATGTGATATACCACATAAACAAAATGAAAGACAAAAACCACATGATTATATCAATAGATGCAGAAAAAAGCATTTGATAAAGTACAACACCTGCTTATGATGAAAACACTCAGCAAAATGGGAATAGAGGGAGTATACCTTAACATAATTAAGGCTATATATGAGAAGCCTGAAGCCAACATCATACTCAATGGACAAAAACTGAAAGCATTCCCCCTGAAATCAGGAACTAGACAAGGCTGTCCACTCTCTCCTCTTCTATTCAACATAGTGTTGGAAGTCCTAGCCACAGCAATCAGACAAGAAAAAGAAATAAATGGCATCCAAATTGAGAAAGAAGAAGTAAAACTCATTATTTGCAGATGACATGATAGTATACCTAGAAAACCCTATAAACTCCACTAAAAGACTACTCGATATAATAAGTGAATTTGGCAAAATAGCAGGGTACAAAATAAATACACAGAAATCTAAGGCATTTCTGTACACCAACAATAAAATATCAGAGACAGAGACAAAAAAGAAAATACCATTTACTATAGCAACAGGAAAAATAAAGTACCTAGGAATAAACTTAACCAAAGAGATAAAAGACCTGTACACTGAAAATTATGCAACATTGAAGAAAGAAATTAAGGAAGATACAAATAAATGGAAGCAAATACCATGTTCTTGGATGGGAAGAATCAACATCTTCAAAATGGCCATACTACCCAAAGCAATTTACAGATTCAATGCAATCCCCATTAAAATACCAATGACATATTTCACTGACCTAGAACAAATCCTCCAAAAATTCATATGGAACCAAAAAAGACCCTGAATAGCAAAAGCAATCTTGAAACAGAAGAGCACAGCAGGAGGAATCACAACACCAGATATCAAACAATACTACAAAGCCACTGTAATCAAAACAGTCTGGTACTGGCATAAGAACAGACATATAGATCAATGGAACAGAATAGAAAGTCCAGAAATAAACCCAGGCCTCTATGGTCAACTAATATTTGATAAAGGAGAAAGGAACATAAAATGGAGTGAGAAGAGCCTCTTTAACAAATGGTGCTGGGAGAACTGGACAGGGACATGCAAAAAAATGAAACTAGACCACCAACTTACACCACACACAAGAATAAACTCAAGATGGATTAAAAACTTAAATGTAAGCCGTGACACCATAAAAGTCCTAGAGGAAAACATAGGCAGGAAAATTTCAGATATCCCACGTAACAATATCTTCACGGATACATCTCCTAAGGCAAGAGAAATAAAGGAAAAAATATACAAATGGGACTACATCAAACTAAAGAGTTTCTGCTCAGCAAAAGAAAACATCAGCAAGATGAAAAGGAAACCAACCATATGGGAAAACATATTTGCCAATGATATCACAGACAGGGGACTGATCTCCAAAACATATAAAGAGCTTATATGACTCAACATCAAGAAAACAAACAACCCAATTAAAAAATGGGCAAAGGACCTGAACAAACACTTCTCCAAAGAGGACATACAGAAGGTCCATAGACACAAGAAAAAATGTTCAACATCATTGGCCATCAGAGAGATGCAAATAAAAACCACAATGAGATACCACTTTACACCTGTCAGAATGGCCATCATCAACAAATCAACAAACAACAAGTGCTGGCGAGGATGGGGAAAAACAGGAACCCTACTGCACTGTTGGTGGGAATGCAGACTGGTGCAGCCACTATGGAAAACAGTATGGAATTACCTAAAAAAACTAAAAATGGAACTCCCTTTTGAACCAGCAATTCCACTGCTAGGATTACACCCGAAAAATCCTAAAACCCTAATTCAAAAGAACTTATGCACCCCAGTGTTCACCCCTATGCAGCGCTGTTTACAATAGCTAAGTACTGGAAACAGCCTAAGTGCCCATCTGTAGATGAGTGGATCAAGAAGCTGTGGTACATTTACACAATGGAATACTGTGTAGCAGAAAGAAAGAAGGAACTCCTGCCATTTGCGGCACCATGGATGGAATTAGAGAGAATTATGCTTAGTGAAATAAGCCAGGCAAAGAAAGAAAAATGCCATATGATATCACCTAATACAGGAAACTAAAGAACAACACAAACAAAAGAACTAAATAGAACAAAGAGCAGAATAACAGTCGATAAGGGGGAGGGGGAGGGAGAGAAGGGGGATAAGTAAGGGAAGGGTTTAGTCAAAGAACATGTATAAATGACTCATGGACATGGACATGGGGAGGGATATGATTGCAGGAAAAGGGATGGGCGGGGGGGGAGCAATGGGGGAAAATGGGACAACTGTAATTGAAAAACCAAAAATGAAAGAAATAAAAAATAAACATCCTGGTACTGGCATAAGAACAGACATATATCAATGGAACAAAATAGGAAGCCCAGAAATAAACCGATGTCTCTATGGTCAATTAATATTTGACAAAAGGGACATGAGCACACAATGCAGTAAAGATAACATCTTCAATAAATGGTGTTGGGAGAACTGGACAGGGACAAAAAGAAAGAAAGAAACTAGACCACCAACCTATACCATACACCAGAATAAACTCAAAATGAATAAAAGACTTAAATATAAGTAGTGACACCATAAAAGACCAAGAGGAAAAGAGGCAGGAAAATTTCGGATATCCTGCATAGCAATATTTTTGCCAATATATCTCCTCAGGCAATGGAAATAAACAAATGAGACTACATCAAACTAAAAAGCTTCTGCATGAGTAAAATAACCATCATCAAAATGAAAAGGGAACCAACTATATGAAAAAATATATCTGCCAATGATACGTCAGACAAGGGTTTGATCTCCAAAATATTTAAAGAATTTATACCACTCAATACCAGGAAGACAAACAATCCAATTAAAAAATGGGCCAAGGACCTGAACAAACACCTCTCCAAGGAGAACAACTGAGGGCCCCTAGGCATATAAAAAGATGCTCAACATCATTAGCCATCAGAGAGATGCAAATTAAAACCACAATGAGATATTACTTCACACTGGTCAGAATGGCCATCATTAATAAATCAACAAACAAGTGCTGGCGAGGATGTGGAGAAAAGAGAACCCTAGTGAAAAGGCAGACTGGTGCAGCCACTATGGAAAAGAGTATGAAATTTCCTCAAAAAACTAAAAATGGAACTACTTTTTGACATAGTGATTCCACTGCTGGGAACACACCCTAAGAATCCCAAATCACTAATTCAAAAAATATATGCACTCTTATGTTCATAGCAGTGCTGTTTACAATAGCCAAAAGCTGGAAAGAGCCTACGTTCTCATCAGTAAGCAAGTGGATCAAAAACTGGTACATTTACACAATGGAATACTACGCAGCAGAAAGAAAGAAGGAACTCCTACATTTACCAATAGCATGGATAGAACTGGAGAATATTATGCTAAGTAAAATAAACCAGTCAGTGAAAGACAAATACCATATAGTCTCACCTATAAGAGGAAACTAATTAACAAAATAAACTAATTAACAAAATTGAACCTCAGGCATGGAAACATGGAATAGACCAACAGTGACCAGAGAGGAGGGGGAAAGGGAATAATGGTGAAAATAAGGGGAAGGGACTAGTCAAAAACATGTATGAATGACCCATGGACATGGATGGACAACAGTGTGGGAATTAACTGTGGGAGCTAATAGAATAACAATTGTAAATGATTTAATAAAAAAAGATAACTGAGTGTTTTAAATAGGTTAGTGAGCACTACATAAATTGTAGTCTATACTAAGTTAAGTTGGTGAACTGAAGTATGATAGAAGAATGTAAAACACTAAAGAAAGTGAAAGCAATTCAGAGAACATATAGACTAGAAGTTGGAATGAAGAATGATAAAACTGTTTCTGAACTAGAAACAATGTGTAGATAAAATGTGCTCACATATTCCTTCACAGTGTGGCAAAACTACAAAAGTAGTGGGTATGCTTTTAAACTGCTGACATTTTATGCCCTATGGCCAGGAAGAATACTCTTGAATAAAGCTAACATGTAGCAGTTCCTGGTCTACTGACCAGGCATATTTCTAAGCACTTTATTGATATTTTTCTTGCTCCCAAAAGACCTTTAAGGTGAGTCAGTATTCCTAATACTTTTATTCTATAAATGGGCAAGTTGAGTCAGAGAGAATCTAAGCATTGCCCCCACAGTAACAAGTAGAACTTTTATCCCAGGTATTCTGACCCCAGGACCCCAAATTTAAACCATTTCTTTGTACTTCTTTTTGAAACTTCTTCCCTGGTCTCCAAGACTGAATTAGATGCCCCTCCCATGGGCTCTGTTTCCTCCCGTCTCTATATTGCTTTGTTGACATGCCCTCATTTTGTCTTTCTATTCAACCAGTCTATGAACTAACTCTTTGAGGCATGAACAACACCTTATTGTTGTATCATTAGGACCTGTCACATAACAGGCCCATAATTTGTATTTGCAGAATTATTGAGAGATAAACATACAAATCAATGAATATTAAAACAGCAAGACCAAGAGAAGAAAATCCATTCTTGACCAGTAGGTGGCAACATTAAAAAACTGGCAAAAGAAGGACTCCTGGGACCTGATCTGGGAGGCTGGTTGAGGGCATACAGTTGGGCTACCAGTTTTGCCAGAAGAAGTCACCTTATTATATTAATAAATTTAGTTACCCTTCTCTAGATGCCTTCCAAATTTGCTGCACCTTCTTCCAGCAGCAGAAACTAGAACTGGTTTACTTATTCCACTTGTAATATTTCTGGTAAGTTAATTTTTCCAGTAACATAACTTGTAAAATATTTATTTTCAAAAAACTGATAAAAGAGTATATACTTCACTCTTATAATTAAGCTATAATTTAAATGCATATATGATGCATGCTCCAATTTGAAAGTATACTTTCCTATTCTTGAATATTTGTGGTTCAAAAAAATTCTGCCTATAACCACAATTGGATATTGAAGTTATTCAAAACTAGAAACCATTATTATTGAAGAGGAAAATGAATGTGAACAATTTTCCCTTAAGATTTAACCACAGTCCAAATATTCTAGAAGGAGTTACACTCCACAATAAAACTAAGAAAGAATGTTTCTCCCACACTTATTTATATAAACTCCCATTCCTTCTAATAAAACTATTTAGACTAGTGCTTCTCAATGTTTACAGTGCATATGAAATGCCAAGGGACCTTATTAAAATGCAGCTTCTGATACAGGAAATTTGGGGTGTGCCTAGGGACCCTAAGTTTCTAACAAGATCCCAGATGAGGCTCATGGTGCTGGACTATGGACCACAATTTCAGCTGCAAGGACCTAGAATACAATTACATACAGCACTTTTAAGGACAAGAATAATCTGTACCTGTGTGTGTTGATAAGTATCTTATGGCCACCAGTTGAATATCAAGGGTGTGGGTATTTCTTAATTATATTTTGACTCATCTTAACACACTTAGCTAAGTTATTATTTGATTTTTTTTGTAAAAACAGTCATTTCCTGAAGTTAATGTTGTACTTTTATTAAATTAATCAAAAATGTAATGTTCTGGTAATTCATTGCCGCATAACAAATTATCCTAAAACTTCAGTGGCTTCAAACAACAGTAATTTCATTTTATCTCAGAATGTTTGAGGCCTGAAATTGAGGTAGGTATTGCCTGAGGTCACCAGTGTTATTCAGCTGGCATGTATTCTGATCCTGAGGGTCCCAGGTATCTTGATTGATATGTCTGGTGCTCTGAGAGCTGTGGTTGGATAGCTGAGCTTATCTAGACTTCTCTCCTGTTCCATGGCTTCTGAACCTCTATCTAGATGGCCCCCGCAGCAGAGAAAGTGGACATCTTACATGATGGTTCAGACTTTAACATCAGTTGGGAGCTACCACCCTCTTAAAAAAGAAGCATGGAACTGTCTTGGCATCACTTCCACAATGCTCCATTAGTCAAAGCTCTTATACACCATCTAAGGTTCCCAGGAAGGAGAAATGGACCCTTCCTCTGGACAGGAGGAGTGTCAGTGTAGCCACCTTGAATCTCCCACAGTTAGCTAATATCAGAGAAAAAATCAATGTTATGGAATCAGCGCATGTCTTCGTATTAATTTGGAAGGGCAGAAAGAACTCGAATACTTATATTGATTTTTTTCAATAAAATAGTTATATATTCAAATTGAATTTGCATCTCTTTGCTTCACTTGACTATTGTACTCATAAGATGGAACACACTTAGGTTTGCAGATATATTTGTTAGTATTGAGAAATGTATACACTCTAAGTGTCAGTTTTCTTATTATTAAATTGAGAGTAAGAACTTACCTGATTGCTAAGCCTCCTTAGAACTCCATGATTCTAAGATATTTAATCTGTCACTTCATGTGTAATACACTTGTAGTTGTTTTTTAATATTCAATGTCTCAAAAGTATATCAATACAAACAAAAAAGTATATATACATATATATAATTACCTACTTATACCCTCTCTGCCTCATCTTGATTTCCAGCACATTCTTAACGAGCTCCTGCATAATTTAAGTACTGCATATTTAAAGATTTACCACTTTAATTATAGACATCCTTTTATGAAAATCCTTTAGATGCTTAGGGAAATCTTATAGCTCATTCAAGCCTATATAATTTGTTTATATAACACAGTTCAAATTATTACTATTTAAAATCTTTTGATCTTTTCATATTTCCTGTAAAACATGCTCTTGCAGCTATAATTTCCAAAACAATAGAGCATTAAAAAAATCCACCCATATACTATCTCAAGCTCACTCTACAATGGGTGATAGTGAATATCTGGATTGGCATTCGGACTTAAAATAGAAAGGAAAAAGGTTTACATCACCAATAAAAAGTTATAAAATTTCTAGCCATTTCTGGAAATGCATATTGACTTTTCAAGGGAGTAAAAAATACTCTTTGTAACTCAAGACTCAAAAAGAAGAGGGCTGGGATTAGGAGAAATGAATTTCTTCAGATGTATTAGATGCAGGCAAGGAGTGAAGTATCGCATGAGAATAAATATATAATGAAAGAGGAAAGGACAAGGAAAGAAAAGCCTCCACACAGAAGGAAAAAAGAAAACATGGAGTATGAAGATTTGGGGCAGAGCATCCAAAACCAACCAGAAGCTGCAAGCACCTTACAGGAAATGCAAATGCTAAAGAAACGCAGGGCCTGGAAGTTCTAACCAAGATTTTCGCACAGGACAGCTGCAGGAAGCATCCTGCATTCCTTTTTAGTTGTAAAACTGACACATACTTAAGCTAATTCTTAAATATATATGGTTTTATCTTAAAATTTATAAAATACCTGTTATGGGTTAAATTGTTTTCCCCAAAAAGTGTGTATGTTGAAGCCCAAATTATTTGTACTTTTGAGTGTGACTGTGTTTGAGACAGGACTTAAAAAAAAAAGTTGATTTTAAGAAATTGAAGCATAACTTAAGTGTTGAAGAGGAAGTGATGGTGAATAGGTAATGGAGATTATTGATGAACAGAGGGCTATTTTTCACAACCTGGAAATAATATTCTGTGGTTTCCCAGTTCTAGGCCATTTTTTTCCCCTAATGCTCTCTCTTCTGATTGTTATATGTTGCTCTTATTAGTTAGATTTTTTAATTTACATCAGAATGCTATACTGAGCCTAGTCATAAAACTCATTCCAAAAGTCTCTGAAGGAGGACTAAAGAAACTAAGACTCATGATTCAGTTACAATGCATTTGGTATACATTGCTACCTTCATAATTTATATTTCCTGGCACTTACACAAAGGACACCTGGGGAATTTTTACTTATTATCTCACTTTATTCTGATATATTGTACTATGAAATCAGTTATTTGTTTAAAGAAAATAGAAAAACTGTGTATGTAATGCTCATTTTCATGCTATTTTAATCTGTATTCTGGGTCCATCCCTCATTTTCACATTAGGCTTCACAGCAAGAACTAGAGTTCAGGTGTCTGATACTCCAGTTCCTATTTGGTGTAAGCAAGACCATCAGTGAATTCGAACTAGATTATACCTAACAAATTACAATTAGAATGAAACATAACTCCTGTTTTCCAATTAGTATAAATTTGTGAAATAAATGAAGGAATCATTATAAAGGAATAGACATCTAAAAACTTAAATTAGTCAAGAGAAAATAATGCATACATATTTTGAGTTCCATTAGGAGAAAAAATAAGATTTCTGATTTCAGTATTCAGTGTCTCATTTTTAAATTCATATTAACTTCATTTTACTGGAACTTTTCCCTCGATACAAAAAAGACTGGGAAACTCAGGAAAAGGGGGAAAAAAAAAAAAAGAAGGCATTCATAATTACTGCACTTACATATGTTGGTGTTTATATTTTGATATATAATTTATAGGTCATATTTTCTATGCATTTAAATATGCTTTTAAAATATTTTCTACCATATATATCATTATGCATACATTGCATGTCATTAAATCTTCTTTCTCAATAATTTAATGTCCTATTGTACTTAACCATTTAGGTTTTTCCCAATTCTTTTCTGTTGTGAACAATATTGTGATGTGCATTCTTGCACATATGTCATCCATGAACATGGAGTTCCATTTTAAAGAATTATGCTAGCCAAAAAGTAAGTCATGAAAAATGTAATATCTCACTACATTCAAATAAATACATCTGATGAAAATAATGCATATCATTTCTACCTCACCCATCAGGTATTTGATGGTAACTGATAATTAGCAACTGCTCCTACAGTGATCTCATTTATACTACTAGTTAACAAAATCAAATAAGGTTGAAACTTATCACCCTGTTCAGTGAATCATAAGGCTTGCAGCTGCTACTACCAATGCTGGCATTTATGCCTGACTGTTGACAGATTGTCTGAAAAGGTACTCTGCTGATTATGTTCTAATGAATTTATTCTAAGAGATAATATTATTTAAAATAATCACCAAATTTCTCTACTGAAAAAAGTTTAAACTGATTTTATATTGAGATTTCTTATACAAAAGGGGAAACTCCTTCAGTTAAATTTACATTAAAGGAAAACCTGGATACTCTGGAGACAGCCATTTTGAGATATTATTGAGGAGGAAACTATCTGCTCCAAAATATTCTACAGCTGGTCAGAGAAAGAGCACTGCTGAGGGGAGACTAAATCCATTAGGCAATACTGTGCTCTTCAATTTTCTATCTTATCATTAGTCTAGAGTATCCATTTTGGACAAGACAGATCTTATCTTTTTTACCTATATTTACCATTATAGGATCAATATCCAAGTAAGTTCATTGTCAATGCAATAATAACAAGGAAAGAAAGCTGAGTGTCTCTGATGTAATCAGACAAGATTATTAGAATTAGCAATGATTCTTGAAAAACAAACACAAAACATAGCTTGAATTTAGCTTGTCTCTCATGCGAAACGTGAATGCCAGGTAAATTTAATCATTATAAAAATGTGTCAAGAAAATAGTCAAAGCTTCTAAATATAGGCTGTTTGAAGTAAATGGCATCCTTAACGCCAATAAAATTTCTGTGTTTAAAGTGGCATTGTTCATTAGAATTTCTCACTAAACAAAACATTTTTATTTAAAAATATTTTATTACTATGTACTGAATGACTAAATATATTGTTTTTCAATACCCAAATCAATACAAAAATGTTTTATTTTTTTTCTACCAGAAAGATGACTACTGCACGGTCACAAGGTAAGGTGATGATATTTCCTATATCCCTGAATGGCATCATGGCATTAATATTGGCGCTAAGGACTGTGATGATTATAGTTATTAGTGTGAATAGGTACTCATTTTTTGGTCCTTCCTTGTTTTCAATGGGTAGTACACAAACATAGTATGAAATCTAGAAAATATGAATGAATGTAAAGAAAAGAGAAAAATCTCTTTCTCACCTCTGTCTACTTAGACTCTCACTTGCCTTTTCCAAAAGAGACCCTTTGACAGTTCCTGTGCAGTGTTGAAGAGATGTGATAGTATGTATAAACATTTAAGCACATATCTTCCTTTAAAAAAATACTAATGGAAAAGGACTCTACACCATGTCCTGCAGCTTCCTTTTTTAAAAAAATATGGAAATACCTTGTTCTTTTCTAATAATTTCATGTTGTTATCGGCTGATATACTGCCATTTATTTAACCAAACATTTGTAAATTTTTAAGTTATTTATTCTTATTCAGCATAGTAGATATTTGTACATCCTTTATTATATTTATTCATTTTTCTATAGACTTTTTCTTGTACTTTTTTCCATTGCCATTTAGTCCCCTCCCCCCAGCAATCACCACACTGTTGTCCGTGTAAGTAACTACCCTTGGAAATATATCGTTTTATATATGTGTAACACCATCTGTAAGATAGATCCCTGGAAATTAAAGAACTTACACAGAGTATAAATCCTTTTTAAATTTGAATAGGTATTGCCATTTGTCCCCATTGAGAATCAAGAAACATGAGAATATATTTGTTTTCTCTAATTCTTATTAATACATATATCATCAAAGTTTTTGTTTTGCAAATTTGACAGCAAAACGAGAAATGCCTCTTTAGTTTGTCTTTGTCATGGATGAGAATATCTTTTTATAAGTTTGAGAGCTATTTGTTTCCTTTGAAAAATCATTTTATGTTTTTAAACATTTTTATATACAGTTGTTGTATGTGTTATTTATAATCTAGTTGATAACCTTTCTTACAAGAGCTCTTCATGTAATAAAAAAAAAGTCATTTTTCTCTATTTCATGCAAAATATTTTTTCTACTATGTCAACTTCCTTTGACTTACTTATGGTGTTCACTGCAAGGTATTTTTATAAAGTTTATAAATTAAATTTAGCAATCTTTTCTTCTCTGGCTTCTACTTTTCATATTTAAAACACATTGTTCTAAATTTGTATTATGTGTATGGCTTTGTTTTCTTACTTTTCAATATCTGATTTACATTTGGTTTAAGCAATGTAACAGGGCTCCAAATTGACTTATTTGTTTTCTTGATGACTACACAGTTGCCTCCAAACTATTCACACATTAAATAACCTATGTTTCCTCCATTGACATGAAACATCACCTTTATAAAATGCTGCAGTTCACATATGCATTCCATTAGAACTGGACAAAGCCAAATCCCACAACTAGAACTTCAGATTCAACAAGGATAGCCAGCCCAGGTTCACTCCAGTATGTTACCAACAAATACTTTTTCCAGATAGATGTCAAGTTAAAGATAACACTGTCATATAAATCTAAAGGTTATATTCTATGCCCTAAGAGGGAAATGTCACATTTTGTAAGATCAAAAGCTACACTGAAATTTAAAGACATTTATACTATCAAAGAATAAATTATATATATTGGACATGATTTACACTTCATGCCTAGAGAAAAAAAAAACATACTGTACACAATTTCTTAGTTTATTTAGGTTTTTGAAATTATTTTATTATCTTCATTTTATCAGACACAATCCAAATTACACAGACTCCTGGGCCAGAAAAAAGTTTATAAATATAAACAATAAATTTTTTCCCCATGGGTTATTTTTGTTTCTTTATAATAATTAAAGTTACATTATGGATTCTACCACCTTCCCTTGCAATACACAAAAGTGGTTTCACAGTTATGCATACACAAAACACAGTTTATTCTTGTATTATTATTATTGTTAATTACTGTATTATTTTTCATACAAGCAATTGTAAACCTACTTTTGCTCCACCCTGTATAGTGTTGCAAAATTGGAAGAAATTTACTCCAGCTTAGCAAACTCATCCTAAAGCAAAATTTATAGTTTTCTTGATCTTAATGAGCCAATTTATATACAGTTATATTCCTGCTATCTAAAATTGGCTTGAGTCCCTGATGCCTATCTTTCTCATTGTAAAAGTTGCAAATTATCAAAAATAATTCAGTATCACTTAACTGTGCTAGTGAACAAGTATGGTCACAGCACAGGCCTTCCAGAAGGTAATTAATAATAAGTAGCATTTACATAGGACTTCAGATCTTCAAAGGACTTTGCAAACACTAATTAACCCACATACTAACACTTTTAAAGGAAATAAGCAGGAATTAGCATTCCTTTCATGAATGAAAAACTGACTTGTAATAAAGCTATGATTATGCATCGTCTCAAGGAGTTACTCACAAATAACACAACATCTTGTCCCATCCATTATACTTCAGATGATTCTAGAATAAGTTTTCCCAGTCTCAGCACTATTGGCATTTTGGTCTGGATAAACACTTGTGGGGGCCTTTTCTGCTTATTGTAGAATACTTAACAGCATACATGACCTCTACCCACTAGATGCAAGTCACACCATCTCAACCTTGACAATCAAAAAGTTACCAGATGTTGCCAAACTCCTGGGAGGCAAAAATCATCCCAAGTTGTGAACCGCTGTCTAGAGGAAGGGCAAAAAAGATTGATAATGCCTGTTACATGGTTTTCCCTTACAAATGCAGTTCTATTCTCTAATTCACTTTTTGTTATTACTATTTATCACAGAACCTTGGCAGCTATTATCTTTCCTTCCCACATTATATATAAAAATGACTGATGTAATGCAGTGTTCTAAGCATCATTCTAATACACACTCACATATGCATTTAGTCCTCATAACACACACACACACACAATTGGTCCTCATAATGACCATATAAAATAGGTACCACAATATCCCATTTTATACAAGAGGGAACTAAGGCACATGAAATTTGCAGAACTCCCCCAACTAGAGAAGTTTGGATTCAAACTCAGAACTTTAGTTTCCATGGTACATACTCTTTTTTTTCCTTTTTATTGAATTTATTGTGGTGACATTGGTTAATAAAATTATATAGGTTTCAGGTGTACAATTATATAAATCATTAGCTACATATTATATTGTGTGTTCATACCCAAAGTCAAGTCTCCTTTCATCACCATTTATCTCTCCTTTACCCTCCTCAAAAAACCCCATCCCCCTTCCGTCTGATGATCACTGTGCTGTTGTCTGTGTTTATGAGGGTATTTTTTTGTTTGTTTGTTTAATGCCTTTGCCTTTTTCACCCATTCCTATAACCCCCTTCCCCTCTGACAGCTACCAGTCTGTTCTCTATGAGTCTGTTCCTATTTTGGATTCTACATATGACTGAAATCATATGGCATTTTTCTTTTGCTGACTGGCTTATTCTACTTAGCATAATGCTATCCAGGTCCACCCATCCTGTTGCAAAGGGCAAAATTTCATTCTTTCTTATGGCTTGTAGATTTTTAATCTACTAATTTACCAGTGGACACTTGGGCTGCTTCCAAATATTGGCTCTTGTAAACAATGCTGCAATGAATGTGGGAGTGCATATATTCTTTTGAATTAATGCTTCATACTCTTAACAACTGAGTTATACATGTAAGTATATTTATATTTTTTCAGCAGAAAGTTTTTTTAGCAGTGGACACTGTTAATTTAATATGTGTCAGTATAACATTTCTAAAGTATAACAGTGATACTATTAACAAGGAAAGGATAAAGTCTCCAAAAAACAAGGAGTAAGGCAACTCTGTGGAGTTGTACTCCAAATATACGTATAAGTCACTCAGTAAAATAATACACACTGAAGCATCAATGATTCACTTATTCATATCTTCAAAGAGCTTACCCAAAAGATAACATCAACTAAATAGATTATAAGGTAGAAAACTATAAAGGACACAGAATTTCTGAATTCCTGGGTGGTAGGGAGAAGGAGATTCATCATGACCAGGGAACTGGGGCAGGTCATATGATAAAAATGACATGTGAAATGTGACTTTAAAGACAAATAAGATTTTAAATTTGAGGATTGTCATAGCAGGTGCTCAAAGAGAGCATTTCAGATAGACAAAACAGGGTATTTATGGAAGTAGAAAAGATAAAGTAAGTCAATTTGGCTGGAACTAACTAAGCAGAAAGATAACATGAAAAATTAGTTTGAGTTCAGGCTATAAATGTATTACAATCAATTTGTATTTTTTCCAGTAGACCTTAACAGAGCAAATAAAGAAGTATTTCTTTAGTGCCTTGTATGCAGTAAGCACCATTGAGCACTTTGACATACATTGCCTTATTTAATCATTGAACGGCTTCAGAAAAAAAGAGCATGGTAAGATGTGTATTAGTTATCAATTGCTATGCTTTTACCTGTGGGCTCAATTGGTAAAGCATCTGCTCCTCTGCTCTCATGGTTTTTGGTGGAATTCATTTTCTTCCCCTTATAGGGTCTATACTTCTTACTTGCATGAAAGTTAGCAAGGATGGAGTGAGGAGGGAAGGGTAGAGGAGGGAGAGGGGAGAAAGAGAGAGAGTGAGGGAGAGGGAGAAGACACACTGGGGCAAGTTAGCTAACAGGATGGAGACTTACACAAAGTAATGTAATCAGCGGAATGCCATCCATCACTATTGTTGTATTCTGTTAACAAGAAGGAAATCACAGGTCCTGCCCACATAGAAATAAAGGGGGTTCTACAAGGATGTTCTACCAGGAGGCAGGGATCATGGGGACCACCTTACAAGGTGTCCACCACAGTTCATCTGCTAGTCCTCCATGATACACCTCCCTCCCATATGCAAAATATATTTGCCCCCTCCCAAGGTTTCCAAGAGTCTCATCCCATTACATTAGCAAAGTACAAACCTTATCATCTAAATCAGGTTCAGGTGCAGATGAAGTTCCTTTTATAAACTGTTAAGTCCAGTTTTCTATCTATGGACCTGTGAAACTAAAGACACAAAGTATGTGCACCCCACACACCCTAGCTGCAATAGTAGGAGAGATATAGAATAACCGTTGTAGACTTTCCCCTATAAAAGGAAGGGAAAATGAAAAGTAGAAAAAGGTTTTTGACCATAGCAGTTCTGAAATCAGGCCAAGCACATTTTGGGAGTTCCTGAATTAGTTTTCAAAGCTTGGAAATAATTCTGTATGGCTCTTGGCTCCAAACTCTGAACTCATGGCTCTGCCCTCTGAGTCATCCTTTTTTCCATAAAAGAGGCCATATGTTTGTGGCTCAGTAGTCTTCTGAGACTGCTTCCTGCCAATAGAATTTTGATGGTTTTCCTTCATTCTCTTTTCATTGAATACTCTTAGTCCAAGCTGGCAGTGTTTCTGCTAAAATAATTTTCTAAGGAATCTTATGGGTCTCCTGAGGATTTTAGTAGGCTTCTTTCTGCTAGACAAAAATTATACAACAGATCTTTGAAGATAAGGCCTTCTCTACTTTGGCCTCCAGCTGCGATGGCTCAGAGACAAACAACATACCTAACCTTTCTACAGGCCCTATGGTTTGATTGAGAGGATCTTTTAAAAAGACCCTTGTGAAATTCAATAATCTGGTCTTTATGTAGTTCTGAGCTTAGAACAAAAGTTTGCACAATCACATCTTGAGCTATTTCTACACACCATACTTCTGAAGCACTTTCTTAATTTCAGCAGCTTTGCTATCTAGAGAAGCTGAGAATTTTCAAAAGCATCAGGTTGTAATTTCTTTTGGTTCCACACACAAACACAGATTTTGTTTAAATTCTTTTGCACTGTACTATAAGCAGCAAAAAACAGGTGGCATCATTAACACTTTGCTTGGAAATATCTTTAGCTATACAATCAAGTTCACAAACTACAAATTCTTCTTTTTACGTAATTGCAGGAGACAATTTCATTAAGCTTCTGTCACTATATAACAATGATACCCTTTCTTTCAATTTCCAATAATATTCCTCACTTCCTTTTGAGTCCTCACTGACAGCATCCTTGAAATCAGATTTCTACTCACAATCTGCTTGGTGATTTCATCTTTCTCTACTGTGCTCCTCAAATTTCTTGCAGACTCTGTACCTTAGCCATCCCAAAGCTACTTTTTAGGTATTTATTTAGCAGCATCCATTTGGGAACCAAAAGTCTGTATTAGTTTTCTGTTGTTACTTTCTCCTCTGAAGGATAAAATGAAAAGCCATCACTTCCTCAATCTCATGTTTGTTGCAGGTGTTCAGTTCCTTGAGACTCTGGATCCATGGCCGCTTTCTTCTTCAAAGTCATAAACGGGGAGAGAGAGACTGTTTCAGATGAGTCTCCAGACATAGTGGAATCAAGACAAGATACTCTTGTGTTCAGTCTGAATACCTGAGCAAAATTAAAATGGTTGTTTTATACCACCAAGGTTTGGATTGACTTGCTATGTAGCAATAGTTACTGGAACAATATTTTTAAGTTTAATTTTTGTTTTTTAATAAGTAAATTCATTTTAATTTTATTTAAATGAATTAACAAAGTAAACCACGTTTTGTTGGCAGGAATTTTAAAATAGCAGACCATATCCCATCTGGGAACCTATTGTATATTAAAATATATGCTACAAATTAACTATTTCAAGATTGAGAATAATAAAAATACTTCCATTTCATGATTATTAATTTTTGAAAATTATATTTCAAAAATCAAGTGGATTTTTTTAATGGGCTGTCTTTTTTTTCTAAATGATTAGAAAAAGAGAACATCTGAAGGTGTTATTTATGAATACTACTTTACAAATAAATACATTGTGGTTATGAATAATGCTCTATTACCAATAAATAAAGGGAAAATTAGAAATAATTGTCAATAGTTTTTCTTTTGGTTCACAATGTTTGGGATGGCTAGACCTTTAACTCAATATGATATACAGTAATTTTGATCAGATAAATACAATTTATTAATCTGGTGATAATCATCTTGATATGTATGTGTAATGTTACTTATATGATCTTCATTAATTTTTTTATTCTAATTAATGTATTTTATTTTTCCACCTTTAACTGAAGACATAGTATGATAAAAATGTTATATGACTAAAAATAAAAAGAATTCAAAACAATAAAGTCCCTAACCTCCATGTCAGCAAGGGGTGTTCAGCTTAAGAGCTTGCTTAAATTTTACTTTACTTCTTTTAAAATGCTTTCAAATTACTGCGTATTTTAAAGAAACATTATTTATTTATTTATTAGTTCATTTGAAAAGCCAAAGATATTAAAACAATTACAAACTTAAACATCTTTGTAAACCAGTGATGTCAACTGAAAATGATGATCTACCCTAAATCCAAAAGCACTACTGATTGCCAGTTGTCGCTTAAGACTAAATTACATGATTCAGAGAACGCTGTTATAAATATGAACAATACCTAATTTCTGGCAGAAATGAAGTAAGTTAGAGAATGAAGTGGAGGGAAAAAATTAGCACAATTACTCCTAATTTTCTTTTCAGACTATAACCCATACCCTCACACCCCCCAAAAACCTCTTGCTTCAATAATTGTAAAAACCATTATTAGAATAATAAGAAAAAGGGTATACTTTACTTAAATTATATAAAGCATGAAATTTAGGGAACACATAGTGCTGAATGGTATTTCTACCCTTAAATATTATGACACACGTTTTGTAAGAATGCGAAGGTCAGTATTATTTGCTACATTCAATTTATTTTTTTGTTTCCTGAAAGTAGACCTAAGATCTAGACAGCAGTAGCTGCCAGATTCTTTTAGCACATAAAAAATTCTAAGAAACAGTAGAACTATTCATTATGACTGTCTGGAGCTTTGGCAATTTTACAATCATTAATTAAAATTGAAAAACAAAATTTTAACTAACGTATTCTCAAGAATTCATTTATTTGTCTTGTAACAAAAAGTACACTAACACTGTTATGTAAACAACACTTACTATTTTTTAATGTATTTTATTGATTATATTGTTACAATAGTTCCAATTTTTTCCCCTTTACTCCCCTCCACCCAGCATCTCCTGCCCCCAGCAACCCCCCCCCCAAGTCTATACCCCTGGTTCATAAAAAATAACTATCCCTCCCTCTCAGATATTAAGACCCTTTGTAATCTTGTAAAGGACAATGGGCGAAGGTCTCAAGCTCCTCTAGCTGCTTCAAGCTGGACATGGTCATTGTCCTACCTACCCTTGGGTCCAGAAAACCCTAATAATAATGGGGGTGTGGAGGGGAGGGTGGCCTTCCCACATGGGGAAGGATCGTGCAGACTCCAGGTCAGTTGGCTGTCTCCGGTCAACGACATGCTTGGTTTAACAGGCTGGCATCCTTGTTGTGTTCTGGGGGCAACAGATTTGGCGAAAAGGGTTAAAAGACATCATTCAATCCATAACTACTAGATGACAAAAGGCAGGGATTAATTTTTCAATGTTCCATATTAGTTTGGGCTGAGGGAAATAGTTTAGGTTTCCCCCCTCTCAGACCTCTGGGCCCTTTCTGTCCAAGCCATTAGGATAGAAAAGAGAAACCAGTTTTAAAGTGAAGCCCACAGACCACCCCATTTTTCACCAACCCAGCCATTTAGTTCAGCCAAACCGTTGAGTCTCAGGAAGCAGCGCTGCAGAGAGGATTAAGTGAGGGTTATGTGTACAGACAATCACTCAGGTAATGCGATCATAGGCTTATGGCCTTTGAAAACAGAAAACACATGTTAATTTATGTAACATAACCCACAAACAAGTCTCTAAATCTGTAAGACTGTCTTATTGGGAAGACATCCAGTTGCAAGGCACTTGACATTCTACTTGCTTGCAACTTGATTATCTTTGATGATATCACAGACATGGTTTAATTTTCAAGTGAAACCATATTTTAAATGAGAAGAAACTTTTAAGACAGTTAGTTGCCCTAACACTTACTATTTTTTGAGCAACAACCCTGTGCCAGGATTATGTTAAGCTTTGGCTTTTAATCACTATGCTATGCTGACTTTGACAGAAGTTGTTGGAATTGCAGTGGCTGCTCCTGAATTTCTCTACAGAAATTTCTCTGTAAGAGGGGTTTAGAAAAGGCAATCTGATAGGAAGAAAGTATGTTTATACTGTTAGAAGAATGACAAGATAATTTCTCTTGAAATGCATTTATTTAGCAAGTAGTTTGTTCATATTTATATTGATGTTACAGATTAATGAAAAGGTCAAATCTATGAAAGGTAATTTTATTTATGTGAGATGGAGTAATCTCATTTGTCCAAATCAAAAGGTTGATGTAGATGAGAAGTTGTTCCTTTGAAAAACCTCTGCTAGATCAAATGTAATGCTTCTCCTCTTGGTCTTCCCACAACCTGCCCACCAATCCCATCTAGCAACCAAATCATCATACTATCTCAACTTTTCATTATAAAAATAAAGACACACGAACAGATAAGCTTTAGGTTCTTACACATATCAGATGTTATGATCTCCAGATTAACCGATGTCCAGGAGGTTATGTGGCCTATTAAAGGGTCAGATCTGGGATTAGAATGCAGATTTTACTGTCAAAATCAACACAATTTCCACTCTACCATGCTGCTTCTTTTTTCTCTGTCTTCAGTTCTTCCATGTCTATTCAGTATTTTTTCTCTTTGCTTTGTTTTTCTTACTTTCTCAACCAATCACCTTTCACATGTGTCCTTTATCTTTTCTGCCCCTCAAATCTCTCTCCATGTTATATTCATTGGATATTGAGTAATTTAATTGTTCTATATACCTCCCTTGAACCTCATTAACATTACCAGTGTGGAAGATTAGAATCAGGAATAACAGATAGAAAACTATGTTAGTATTCCAGGTTATTAGTACATATTGGAATTAGGGTAGTGGCAGAGACGGTCACAATGGTGGAAAGGAAAGTAAAGAAACACTTTCATTAGAGAAAAGCGGCTAACACTTCTATAGGGCCTACTGTGTACCAGGATTTATTCCAAATGTTTTATGTATTTTAACTCATTCAGTCCTCCTAACAACTGTCTGGGGAAAGAATCTCTATTTTACAAATGAAGGAATGGAAGGCCTTGCCCACTAAGAGTAGAGATTCAAACCCAGGCCATCTTGCTCCAGAGAGCTTGCTGTAAAACAATACAATACAGGTAGAATCTTCAGGGATACCCTGGATCTCCTAGAGTCTATGGATTTTGTATTAAGAATCTGTGATATTTCTGTACATGAAGCTGTAATATCAGATGAATCACTCAAGTGAAAGAGGATAGCATGAAAAAGAAGACTGAAAATAGAACACAGAATGATGTTTAAAAATTATTTAAAGGAACAAGAGTAAAGGAAGAAAAACCAAAGATAAAGATGATAAAGATATAAGGAGAAGTGAGGGCAGCAACATCCCTTTTCCATTGGTTATGGTATCTTTCACTGAGGAAAGTTTAACATTTTATATAGTTAAATATATCCATGACTTCTATGATTTGAGGTTTACAGTCACAAAGGGTTTTGTTTCTTTCATACCTAATTCCTGAATTATGTTAACTTATTTCTGAATTATTCTAATTCTGATATATGTTGTTCTTTCATATCTTTTATCATTTTTCTTATTCTTTTTTTAATATAGATTTTTTAAACAATTAAATTAATTAATTACTTAATTTATTTTTAGAGAGAGAAAGGAGAGAGGGAGAGAAACATCACTGTGTGGTTGCCTCTCATGCACCCCCAGCTGGAGACCTGACGTGCAACCTAGGCATGTGCCCTGACTGGGAATCGAACCAGAGACACTTGGTTCGCAGGCTGACGCTCAATCCACTGAGCCACAGCATCCAGGGCTTATCATTTTTCTTAATGTATTCTAGTTTTTTGAAATAGAAGTTTACAGTTTTTATCTGTTTTATGGCCATTTTTTCTTGCATGCTTTTATTCTCTGTGAAAATATTATTCTTCCAATTATTTTATTCACATCTCATCTTTGTA
Organism: Furipterus horrens; assembly: GCF_987537825.1. Classification (NCBI taxonomy): domain Eukaryota; kingdom Metazoa; phylum Chordata; class Mammalia; order Chiroptera; family Furipteridae; genus Furipterus; species Furipterus horrens. The sequence goes on from NW_028327182.1 coordinate 66,946,368, forward strand.
CATTTAGCCTCAGTACTTCTTGGTTGCTCATTTTTAGGTAAGATTAACTTTCCTTAACATTTAGGAGGAAATGTGGTTAATGGTAACTTTTCTAATTTCACAGAACTCTCCCTTCTCAGTTAGTTTTTCAAAATATGTGGTTTGCTTTTCTAAAATTTTGGCTGTTTCCCTCTCCATCTTTACCCAGACCTTCTATTTCTTCTCTCTCTCTCTTGTGCCTACTTTGGTCACTTTTGTTTCACACCCAGTGGTTTATCTTCAGGCCTGGAAAGGATCTGTGGTTGGCTCAGTTTTGAGAATTCTTAGGGTCTAGACTATACCCAGCCCTTCAGATATAGCTAAGGCTCCTTTCCCTCACCTGCTATTGGCCTGGACAAAACCCCTCCCAGTTTTCCCAGTTTCAGGGGCTGTCCTCTCTGACTCACTGTGCTTTCCAATATATACCTGCTGACTATGTCATTTCTGGTTTTCTCAGGTCCCTCAGAGGCCCATATAATCCCTCTGCTTTCTTCACACATAAGGTTTGTTTCTTAATGTGGGGATTTGTAGAGATTCAAGCATTATATTAATGCCATTATCATCCCTAGATTCAAAAGCTTTTGACTTTTTTGAAGCATTGTCACATTTAAGAAGTCTCCTATTTTTATTTTACTTAGTTTTATTTATTTAAGGAAGAATGCTATTGAATTTCATGACAATTTTTATTGCTGTCTTTAATCACTCAATATAGTTACATGACCTAATATATTTCAAAATATTGTATCATCCTCACATTCATGAAAATTAGACACTACTTGGAAATATTTTATTGCTCTTTTCCTTCTAATATTTAATTTATAAAATGTGTTATTGAAATATTTTTTCTATGTGAATCTCTATAGTCATTTTTAATATTTAAGTAATTTTTCTAAACACAATTCACACAGAGTAAGATGTTCAAATCATAATTTCAAGGGTTTTGACAAATATATATTTATATATATATATATATAAATTTGTGTGACCAGTACATCAATCAAATTACTTATTTCCATCACTCCAGAAAGTTCACTTTGCTCCTTTCCAGTCAATCCCCCTCCCCAGTGGCAACTCTTTCTGATTTCTATCAACATAGGTTAGTTTTGTCTTTTCCTGAACTTCATATAAACGGAATCATATGATATGTATGACTGGCTATTATGAATAAAGTTTTGAACATTTTCAAACAAATCATTTTGTAAGCATAGCTTTTCCTTTCTCTTGTGTATATATCTAAGGATAGATTTGCTGAGTCACAGAGTAGGTATATAACTTAATTTAAAACTTACTAGTTTTTCAAAGTGGCACCATTTTACACTCTCATTAACAATGTATGAAAGTTCTGGTTGCTCCAAATACTGTGCTGTATTTGTTAGATGTCAGTATTGACGTTATGAAGCCCTAAAAAATATTTCAAAAGATTTCTATGTTTTTTTCTATGCTCCAAAATGTTTTAAGTCTCAAAGTAATTATCTATCCCTTTAATAGATAATCCCCCTATGACATCTCACCATGAATCACCGGTTTATTTGGTTAACCCGGCTTGCCAGGTGGTGGTCCCTTCCTCCTTCAATGTTCCAAGTATATCTTTTAAAAAACTGATTATCTTTTCTTCTTAATGGAAACTATGTGTTTGTGATCCCTTAACAGAATCTTCAATAACCTCTTTATATTTATGAGATGTAAAAATAGATGGGTCAAACATTTTCTTTTTCAAGAAAATTATACATGTAATTTTAAGAGTGAAAAGCCAGAAAATGAGACTAGTATTTTAGACAATTCTTTTAAAATGCTGTATGTGAGGGAAAAAATTAGCAAGGAATCATAGGCTTGTTTAAATGTTGAGGGAGATAGCATCCAAAAGGGGAAATCAGGAAATCAGGAAACCAGAGAGAGGAGGAATTATTGATTATTCTCCTTTCCCTCCTAGCCACTAAAACGTAAACTGAATGAAGGCAGGAATTTTTGCCCATTTTGTTATTGCTGTTTGCTCAAGTACTAGAATAGTACCTACAGTTTACAAAACACTCATATTTGTGAACAATTAAATTTCAAAAAGACAAGGGGGTGCCTGGAATCCACATGTTGAGACCCTCGTTCTCAATGAGCTATCTGGAAGTGGGGTCTTTAGTAGGTAATTAGGTTTAGATGAGTTAATGAGGTCATGGAGCCTCCATAATGGTAGTAGTGCCCTCTTAAATTGAGGAAACCGGAGCTCTGTCTCTCTCCACCATACAAAGATACAGCAAGAAGGTGGCCATCTGTAAACAAGGAAGAGGACACACACCAGAAACCTACCTTTCTGGCATCCTAATTTTGGACTTCCAGCTTCTAGAACTATGAGAAATAAATTGTTTAAGCCACCTCGTCAGTGGTATTTTTGCTACATCAGCTTGACTGAAGATAGGAAAAATCAAGAAAATACTTAGAAGCCTAAAATATCTTGCTCCAAGTTCTTCAGTGCACTTTTCTTGAGCTCCAGATACAACCCATATTTTGTAACATGACACTTCTTAAGATCTTTTAAAGTCTATCCTAATCTATTTACATATATCTACCCCTCACACCTAGATCTGAATATTTTACAAATATCCTCCCACACTTTCTTACACTCCATGTTTTTACTTACAATTTATCTTCCCTCTGCCAGGAAAAGCCTTCCATACCACTATGATGGATGAAAGTCCACTTATTTTTCCAGATTTCACTCACTTATTAACCCCATGGGAGAGGTCTAGGTAAGAACAGCAGATTAAAGCTGGAGAGCCCTCCCAGAACGGTGGTTCAGTTGGTTGGAGTGTCAAAATGTGCACCAAAAAGCTGTGGGTTCTATCCCAGTCAGGGCACACACCTACACTGTGGGTTCGATCCTCAGTCGGGGGCAAAACTGATGAATGTATTTCTTTCTTTCTCACTCTAAAAATCAATAAATATATCCTTGGGGGAAAAAAAGCTGGAGAGTCCTTTCTAATGTATGCGCCAGCTATTTTCATTCTGTCTAAACATTCTAGGTAAGATGGGTATTGTTTCCATTTTTGCTCAAAATATACCGATACTTGGATAAAACTGGGAGTGAGGCCCGGGATGACTTGATTCTAAAGCTTGCACTCTTTTTTCCATACCATATGGCTTTTGGGACAATCCATTATTTCTTTAACTAGGATTGTATTTCAGTTATCTTTACCTTTTGGTACACTGTGAGTTCTTTGAGAGCAGAGCCCTGCCTTATTTATCTTTTTACCCAAATGATTATCAAAGAGAATAAGAACTTAATATACATTGGTTGCAATTAAATAGTGGCAATTGTTTATAGAATAGCTCTAGTGCTGAAAGAATTCCATATCAGATGTTTTAAAGCTAAACTCAACCTATTTCCCCAAAAGTAAAGATCTCAAGGGTCCAAGTAGCCTTGTTAACTCTGATTCCAGGCAAGTACATAAATATGAATGAAACACCTAGTCCAACCACCTGACTTTCCAAGAAGGTACCATCATGCTGAGACATGAATGAACTCTTTCAGGATGCAAAAAACTCATCAGTGATGCAAAAAAGGGTGGAGGAGTTCTTGAACAGTAAATAGCTCATCCTGCTTTGTGACAAGAAACCATGGCATTGGAGAATAAGAGCAAAATAGGTTTTTCAGTCTACTTCAAAGGATTTTCTATAAATAGTACAACAGTGAACTACATAAACCAAATGTCTTCATTTAAAGAATTTATAGTAGTCTAATGGTAGGAAGTAATTTTATAACACAGTGGCAGGGGGGGCGGGTTAAGGAAAATACGAGGTCTGAACACTGTTCAAAGGAAAAGAAAACAAACCTGTATGACTAGTGTGGTGAACAAGGGGTAGAGGGTAACTGGTAGGAAATGAAGTCAGAGAGCTGACAGATGATGCAGGGTTGTGTCTAATAGACTATGTTAAAGGCTTTGGAAGTTATGAATGATGAGATTTTGGTGGTTTTGACCAGGCGATTAACATGATCTGACTTGTATCTTTAGACAAATTTTGTTCTGAACAGACAGCAGTAGAGTAAGAGCACAAGGAAGAAGGACCATTATTAGGGTATGGAAATAGTCCAGTAACATGGGTGGAAACTATGGTTATCAGTAATAGTGCTGAAAGGTCATATTCTGAATGTATTTGGGAGCTCTATCCAATATCTGCTATGACCTGAAAGTATGAAAACAAATGGAATCAAGGAGGGGGAACACTAGGAAAAACGGTAAGTTTGAGAAATATGAGTTCTATGGGAAATATTCGTAGATGAAATTATGTGATCTAAGATTACTTCAAAATAATAGAGGTTGTTAATTGATAATTGTTGAGACAAGGTCATGTACACATGCAGGTTTATTATACTATTCTCTTTTGCATTTAAAATTATTTTATAATATTTATTAATACTTTTAACAACAATTGTTAAAGAATATTTATTGTTAGACACACTAAGCTTGAAAAGCCCATCAGACTTCATGTGGAAATATTAGATACATAAGCTGGAGGTCAGCAAAGAAATCAGGGCTAAAATATCGTAGGAGTTATCAGCATATTTAAAGCCATTGGACAGGATGAGAATATCTAAGAAGTGAGTAATAAAGAATAGGTGCAGTACTAAGAAACTGAAATCTCCAGCATTTAGAGATTTAAAAAATCTTGAAAGGCATTTTTGCCAGGATTTCAAAATGCTTATTAAGTTACTAAAAAAAAAAATGTAACTTTGAATCAGTAATTCCACTTCAGGAATGTATAAGAAATGAATAGAACCAGTGTATACAGACTATGTAAAATGTTTTACAAATGCTCAGTAGGAAATAGAAGGGAGGTGGCATGGTGAAATAAACTGAAAGTCAAACAATGGACTGGCTTGGATACATTACAGAACATTCAATGGAATATTGTGCAGCAATTAAAAATAGTATAGGTATAGTCTCAAAATTAATTATTAAGTGAGAAAAGCTGCTCAAATAAAGCATTCTAGTTTACTTTACACTTATTTGTTACACTATAATGTAAACATTTTGTACTAACCTTACTATCAATAACCTAAAATAGTAAATGTCATATTTTGTGGTAAACTCATGCAGTTTTCCCCCCACTTATCTGTATATTGTAACTTTTCTCAATAGATATAAAAATATATATGATTAATTTTAAGGTAATTTTAAAATAAAGCTCATTAAGGAATATGAAATACAAATGACCTTAAATAGGAGCCTGATTTGAATTAATCAAAAATTAAATTGATACCACAACATCTGACTGAAATAACTATTATTTTAAAATAAATATACCATAAGAAATTATTTTAATAGTATATAAATATTTTAATTAAGAAGTGTAACAACAAAATTACATACATTTTTCCACTATTTGGGTAACATTTCTAATTACAAATAAATTACACATTTTATCAAATCCCAAGAATTTCAATGGTATCATGAAAGTATATTTTTCAAAATGTAAGAGCTATATTCCAAAATTTGATATATAAATCCAGACATAATATATACTATACATACTAACTTTAAATAACCTAAGGATAAATAAATCACATTAAAAGTCAAAGCAATTTATTTCTCTGTAATGAAGGTTACAACACATGCCATTTTGACGCTTATTCAATGAACGATATCTAGAAAAATTATTCAGTGAATATCACTTATACAGAGTACAGATTCACATAAGAATATTTTATTTAAAACATGCTCTATTTTAGAAAAAAGTTAAATGTGGGCCAAAGGACTTTTAAAATCTTGTTTTTTTTTATTTTTAATCAAACTGATCTAATTTTAAGCTTTTAGACCATTAAGTGTCTTTCTACTTTTCCTAATTTAGCTAATGACATCATTAACAAGGTCTTATTCATTAGCTTGACTTTAACCTTAAAAATATAAACTTTACATTTTACATTGAAAAGAATTTCAGCTTTCACTTTAAAAAGACCTATTTTTTACAAGCCCAATTAAACAATTCTACTTTTTTCCTACAATGCTTTTATTAGATAAAATCCTGTTTAGGTCAACAATGACTCTAAGCTTCTAGATGTCTTACACAAATATCTTACACAAATATCTAGATTTCTATAAGGATATTATATAAACACATTTTCTTTAAACTGCTTGTCTCATCTTGATTATAAAAATGATCAAATACTACATTGCTATTTTTTCTTGGCCTTCAGCCATTACCTTTTCTATCTCAAAAGTTACAATAAAATTCTTACTTTCCTATATCAATTTTGTTCAAGCACAGCTTTTTAAGAGATAAAAACAAAATTTAATATTTTCTAATTACTGCCTGTTAGGAGTCGGCCAAATCAGATGCTTTCATCACTAGAAAAGCTCGGTTTAAACCAAATATTCATTTTCCTGTTGTAACTCACATTTGTCTATTGACTCAATTACCCAACCTTCTTGCAGAATTTTAAACTTTCTTCTAAGAGTTCTTCGAAAAGCTTTAAAATCTGCCACACGACTATGATCCTCCCCAATGATTACATGAGATACTCCATCAGCTAAACAAGAAACTACTTTTGCTCCATGAAATTGAAGCTCTAAGGCTGTAATAGCTAATCTTGTTCCCTCAATTTTGCTATTCAAGTCATTAATAATAGTATACAAGTCCAAGTAAATAGTGTGGTGTCGAAACATACTGAGGGGAGAGCGGTCCCAGGAATATCGATATTCTAAATCAGCAATCACAGAAGCCATTTCTTTAGGAGTCTGTTCACTAGGATTTTCAATTCCTGTGAACACTTCCTTCAGTTGGTTCAAATCTGTATCAACAAAGTAACTATCACCATAACAATCATATTCACGAGCAAAATGTTGTTTTGTTGATGGGCACATATGAATCATAAAGCGAGGCTGCCATGGCACACAGCTTTTGGTCTTAAAACATTCTAACAGCCACTCAGGCTTCACAACATCATGTCTATTTGAAGAAATTATGTTTTTCACTCTTATGTTCTCAGACCCTGCAATAACACAGTAGGTGTCCGGGCCTGGATTTTGTACTATATGACCGCCAAATTCTGCAATTCTGTTCTCCAGATCCGACTTTGGATGGCTGTTTATTCCACTCATAACACAAAACTCCACATCTTCAAATATATTGGAAACTTTGTTTATGTTGGAAAGGTTAGGTGCTTTTAAGTGCTCAATAATTCCAATAACTTTCTTCATCTTTGGGGCAGCTTTCCGCTTTTTTTCTTGTGGTCCACCATCACCACTGACACAAAAGTGTTTAGATGCAAGCTTTCCAGATGCTTTCCCTCGGAGTTCTTCTAAGTCATCCAGAGTCATGCATTCACGCCATTCTTTGTCTTCTCTTATCTTTTCAATTCGTGGAAAACGCAAAGTGTAGCCAGTTTTATACATATCACTGGGAACAATCTCTGTTGCTTTAATCTGAACAATGACAGAATTACAAGGTTCAATGTACACTTCTGGCTTCTCTGTTCCACATAAAATACTACTTGGTGGAGCTTTTTTATGAAAAGGTTTCCAATGTTTGGCCAATTTCAAACCCAGATCATACAGTTCTTTCATGGTGTAACCTGAGCCAACACGACAAAGAGTATGAAACACTGATGGATTTCCACCAGAAGGGGGCCTCTCTGCTACAGCACACAAAAAATGAGACATCATTCCACCCCGTGAACCTTTACCCCAGTAGCCCCCGACAATTATGATGTCCAGTTCATCCATCAGTCCAGTTACATACTCTGGCTTAATTTTTAACCATCCTTCACCCCTTTTGTCTGGCTTATAAATGGACAGAGGATGTTTTATCATGATTCCCTCTTCTCTTTTATCTATTGCTTCATTCAGAGCATCAATTACTTCTTTATTAGTATGAGCTTGTGTTTTTTGCACTATTTCTATTCTACCTGGTATTGGTATAAAAATACTACTAAGAATTTCATACCTCTTTCTCAGGGTTTCATGTCCTAGCTTTTTATTATTGACCATCAATACATCAAAAACACAATAACAAGTTTGTAGATCAGAATCATCTACCATTCTTTTAATATCAAACTTATTCCCCTTTTGCATAAAAGTTTGTGTGTTAGGATTGTAGGCCATCATCTCACCATCGAGGATACAAATGTGTATATCTGTTTTGAATGCATTATGAATGAATGGTGTGAGAGAACCCTCCTTTGGAGAAGCACCAAACTGTTCTGTGTATTTATACCCATTTCGTGAGAAGTATTTATATACATCACCATCTTTGTGCATTTGCATACGCTCGCCATCTAGCTTGGTTTCAATGTAGAAACTCTGGTTTTTCATGTCCTTCTCAATTCGCTCAATATCTGCTATTGCAGCTAGCATTGGTTTAAAGGGGGAGAACAAAGTGATTGAAATATCACTGAGTCCTACTGAAGGATCATGCAGTTGCCTACAGACTTTTTCCAGATCTGTGGTGACATTATGTAACTCAGCAGCATCATTATGAAAAACAGAAAATACAGTTTGTTGACTAACACCAAGCTTTAAGTCCTTTACAATCATCCGTATAAGCCATTTTTGTTCAAGTGCTGAACTCTGAGTTATAAGCTGAAGAAGACTCTTCTTTACTAAATCCTTTCTTTTGGAAGAATTATTGCTGGCAATAGAGTCTAAAATGTCATTTACTTGCTGTATGGTTAAACTTCCTTTCTGTAAACATCTTGGTTTCAACACAAAGTATGCAATCATTGCAAAGTCTCCAGCATCTCCATGAGTTCCAGTAGGTGTTCTGTAATTCAAAAGTTTAAGAGCATCTTTTCCTTCTCTAGGTAAATTGAGCAATTCAATATAAAGCTTAGCAAGCATAGTTTCTTTGATCCCATAGGCCATTCTCTCTCTTTCTAGCTGAGGAAGAATAAGTCTCATTGCTGGATAAAAAGAGTCTGTGACATCTTTTTGGTTCTTATGAAGGGCATCATGAAATTTCCTCCAAGAATCTAAAAAGTCCCTGAAGTGCCTGATTTTTTCTGCCCGTCCTTTACTTCTCTGTATTCGTTCTAAAGTTGAACATAAATCTGCAAAAGGAACGTGAGATGCAACAGTTTGTGAGGTTTGTGAGGCAGCCATGGAAGTGATGGTGAATCTTCTGGTTCAACTAATAAAACAGAAAGAGAGTAACTTTAAGATAAAATTCACTAAATATTTAATGTAAAGACCTTATAGAAAACCTGGTTCATAATGTTTGCTAAATGAAAATAGATCAGTGCTATAAATGCTACAAATAATCTCTCTTTTCAATGTCTACATTTAATAACAATCAACTAATTTACCTTAATTCTATTTAATACTTATTATCAAAAGTATCAGTAGTGACCAGAGGCAGATCCAGGAAGTGCAGATCATTCCAAGAAGCACCAACAAACAATAGGAGTCAAAAAAATGGGGAGACAGAGAAACAACCTCCCATCAAAAGGAAAGGTAGAATCCCCAGAAAGAGTGCTAAATGAAATAGAGGGGAGCGAACTATCAGATATGGAATTCAAAACATGGATTATGGAGAAGCTGAATGAGCTCAGCGGAAACTTCAAAGAACTCCAGAAAAACTACAAGGAACTCACAGAAAATTACGTGAGCATGAAAAAGGACATAGAAGCTATCAATAAGAGCCAGGAGGAAATGAAAAATACGATCTCTGAACTGAAGAACACAGTAGAAGGAATTAAAAGCAGGCTAGAGGAAGCAGAAGATCGGATCAGCGAGCTGGAGGACAACCTACACAAAAACTCCCAGACAATGCAACAAAATGAAAAAAGACTGAACAAGACTGAAGAGGTTCTAAGACAGCTGCAGGACAACATGAAACGTAATAATATCCGTATCATAGGAATTCCAGAAGGAGAAGAAGAAGAGCAAGGGATAGAAAACCTCTTTGAAAAACTAATGACAGAAAACTTTCCTAACATGACGAGAGAAAGAGTCACGCAAGTCCAGGAAGCACAGAGGGTCCCAATGAAGATGAACCCCAACAGGCCCACTTCAAGACACATCATAATTAAAATGCCAACATTCAAAGACAAAGAGAGAATCCTAAAAGCAGCAAGAGAGAAACAACTAATAACATACAAGGGAGCTCCAATAAGGCTATCATCAGATTTCTCAGCAGAAACACTACAAGCCAGAAGGGAATGGCAAAAAATATTCCAAGCAATGAAAAACAAAGGCCTACAACCAAGAATACTCTACCCAGCAAGGCTTTCATTCAAAATGGAAGGTGAAATAAGGAGTTTCCAAGACAAAAGAAGGCTAAAAGAATACATCTCCACCAAACCAGCATTGCAAGAGATGCTAAAGGGTCTGCTTTAAGAAGATGAAGAAACAGAGAGACAGAGAGGAACACGAGTACAAAGGGGGAAAATGACAATGAATAAGTACTGAAAGAAAGAAGGAACTTCTACCATTTGCAACAACATGATTGGAACTAGAGAGAATTATGCTTAGCGAAATAAGCCAGGCAACAAAAGAAAATTACCTTATGCTGTCACCTGTTACAGGAAACTAATGAACAACACAAACAAATGAGCAAAATTGAACCAGAGGTATGTAAACAAGGAATAAACTAACAGTAACAAAGGGGGAGATGGGAGGGAGAGAAGGGGTAAGAAGGGGAAGGGTCTAGTCAAAGAACATGTATGAATGACCCATGGACATGGACAACTGGGTGGGGACTGACTGTGGGGGGGGGCAGGGTGCAGGGAAGCAAGAGGGGGAAAAAAAGTGAGACAACTGTAGTGGAAAAACAAACAAACAGAAAATTTTTTAGTGGGGGGGGAATAAAAATATAAAGAATAGAAATGCAAGTTCAGTGAATATTAGAAGGACAAGGATTTTCCTTCCGATAAGACAGTCCTACAGATTTAGAGACTTGTATGTGGGTTATGTTACATAAATTAACATGTGTTTTCTGTTTTCAAAGGGCATAAGCCTACAATCTCATTACCTGAGTGATTATCTGTATGCATAGGCCTCACTTAATCCTGTCTGCATTGCTGCCTCCTGAGACTCAATGGTTTGGCTGAACTAAGTGGCTGGGTTGGTGAAGAACGGGGTGGTCTGTGGGCTTCACTTTAAAACTGGTTTCTCTTTTCTATCCTAATGGCTTGGACAGAAAAAGCCCAGAGGCCTGAGATGGGGGAAACCTAAAATATTTCCCTCAGTCCAAAATAAGTATAATGGGCAAAAGGGTTTTGGACAGGTGAGATGTACCTGGCACACCTTCCTCCAAAGAAGCCCTTCTTTTCCCTAATGTGGGACATTGAAAAATTAATACCTGTCTTTTGTCATCTAGTGGTTACGGATTAAATGATGCCCTTTAACCCTGTTGCCCCCAGAATACAACAAGGATGCCAGCCTGTCAAACCAAGCATGCCGTTGTCCAGAGACAGCCAACCAACCTGGAGTCTGCACGATCCTTCCCCTTGTGGGAAGGCCACCCTCCCCTCCACATCCCCACTCTTATTAGGGATTTCTTGACCCACGGGTAGGTAGGACGACGACCATGTCCAGCTTGAAGCAGCTAGAGGAGCTCGAGACCTTCATCCATTGTCCTTTATAAGATTGTAAAGGGTCTTAATATTTAACTAATTAATTAATTAATTTTAAAAAAAGAAGAAGAAGAATATATGAAAGGGTGAGGTGGGAGAGCTTGTATGTACGACCCATGGGCATGGACTTGGAGAGGGGATTGTTGGGGAAGGGGGGTGCTGGGCGGAGGGGAGCAAAGGGGAAAAAAAATTGGAACTATTGTAACAATATAATCAATAAAATATACTTAAAAAAAAAAAAAAAGTATCAGTAGTACCATTCCATGTATTTACAATGTTAAAATTAATCATTTTAATTCTTTTTCTCCCTAAATTGCAGTTTCTATTGAAATTAATTATTCAATTTCTTATTTAGTACATAATGCAAAAGATGATTGCTAATACTGATAACAACATATAAGGCTCAATTCACTGTATTTCTGGGCTTTTGAAGTAAGGTCTTTCCTTATATTTCTCTTCTCTGCCAGACACAGTACCAAAAATAAACTTCTTAAAATAGATGTTTTCAACAAATCATTAGCTTACTGAATGAAATTTGGCTTTGTAGGAAGTTTGAGTTCCTATATAGATAGGGCCCTTCACCCCTCCTCTGCCACCAGCAAAAAAAGGTATCTTCTTTCAGATTAACAAAGCCTATGTCTATGTTTACTTCTACTTTTTCACTGCTAGCTATGCCAAATCACTCTGGAATTCAAAAACCAATTCAAAATATCCTCCCCACAAAATCCTCACTTGACCTGTCTCTTTTAACTCTATATTTTATCATAGTTATCTACAGCTTTATAAATTTAAATTCATTAGTACACTCTTTGTTTATATTCCCTGCCAATTACCCCCCCACCCCCTCCTCCAACGCAACCATTTACTGACTGTACATGAACCATGCACTGTGCTCTGGGCATCTATAGTATGAAACTGCCTTAAGAGAGCATACATACATCCTGTAAAAAAAAGGGGGGGGGACATAATGCGGTGGATGAAAAGGGGACATGTATGAAACCTGACAAGCTCAGAGGAGGCCTGTGTGGTAGCCTTACAAACTCAAGAGACCTAAAATAACCACATACGATAGTCTGAAATGAAAACTTTTTAACAAAAGGCAGTTTAGGGCAAGTAGTCATGTCCTAAGACAGTATTTTTCCCTAAAAAAAAAAAAGGTCAATCTTCATCTTAACTAAGCCTATCTGTTGTCTTTTTGAATGTAGGATAACATACCTTGTAAACATACCTTTGCAATAACAAAGTAACTTCCCCTTTTCCAGATCCCCGCTTACAGCACCAGTGGGAAGACCACAAATCCTCATTGTTATTGTTACCACATTGTTGACTGTTAACTGTCCTGTACCCACCTATGTAAAAGAAGTATGCATCTATCATTTTACTTTTTATCCAATCCCACAGGTCCCCCTTTGCTTTCTCCCACCTTTCTAATCTATCACCAATGGATTTCATGTAACCTTTTATGCTTTATCTTTTTATTATAATGTATAAAATAATGTGCAAAACTGTCATTTTTATGCAGCATTTTCTCAGTTTGTTGAGGTTTTGCTTCCTGGCAATTTTTAGTTTGGCTTAAATAAACTCATAAAAATTCTTACAGGTTTGGATGTTTCTTGTGTTGACAATGGGAACTAATTATAAAATGCTAAGTGCTTTAACAAAAATAAAAACAGCAAAATGTCATGACACAGAGCTTTTCACTGAATTATCATCTAAAGTTAGAGACAAAATAATAGGTACCTTGCTGTGCTAAGGTCTAGAATATTTGCTAAAGCAGTCATAAGGAGTATGAAATTTCTTTGGCACTTTAAATATTCATGCAAGTTCTTTTAAATCTATAAAGTATCAGAACTATTGTAATATAATTTAAATTATGTAACACTAAATTTTAAAAGAGACTCCAAGTAAAAATGTGTGCTCCAGGAGACTTTGTTTTTATCTTGTGGTTTCAGGTACCTCCTGGCACAACCCATAAAGCCCAGAGAGCCAGAGCAGTGTCACAGGGGTTGGGGGGATCTGCTATAGTGGAGAAACCACAAAATTCCCCACTCTAGCAAACAAAAACAATCACATATACTATCAGTACAAGGCTATATTATCTTGTACAACAAATGGAATTGCTAACTACTGTACCACAATTACTAAACTGTCAGTCTCTAGGAGTCAGAAATCATGTTGCAATTTGTGCCACTAGTGATTGGAGACAGTTTGTTTTTTGAATGAATTACTGAATACCTAGAGTTGAGTTCCTGGGAAACCACACTAGGAATTCCAGGGAACAGACAGACACACACACACACACACACACACACACATGGCTGGGGACACTGAGTTTGGTTAAAAATATTCAGCAGCTATTACTACACTGGGAAAGATGCACAATAATCATTTACTGGCCTATAGAAGAAAAAGCCACATTTTTAAATCTAATTTCTGACAAAGGAAATCCCACTTCTACTGAGTCAGTTAGACCAAGAGATAAACCCATGAGACTACATTCTTAAAACTTTTATCTTTGAATACAGTAACTGTTTCCCCTCACTATCTCATTTGCATAACTGAATGAACCACCTGGTTATGTATGTTCACTGTCCTACCTCTCAGAAGTACATTCTGGTATATAATGTTACTTTTATAATTTACATAATATATGTTAAAGTATGTGAAGAAATTTTTAAGTGTTCAAGTATTGGTATACAGTTTCCAATTTATCTGTAGGTTCTATATGGTTTCAAAGTCAGTTTCTCTCAACAAATCCCAGGCAAGGACTCAGATAATTTTATAATGTTGAAATCTAGTTATGGGTGTAGATACATATGCATGTAAGACTGCTATATAGATAACAAGGATTCCAAAATTAGTATAACATGAATAGACTTAAATATTTTTACTTAATGTATTTTGATACAATATTAAGATTTCTACTGTGCCGGCTAAGTAGCTCAGTTGGTTAGAGCGTCCACCTGATACACCAACGTTGCGAGTTCCATTCCCAGTCTGGGCACACTGGGAAGAATCAACCAATGAATGCATAAATAAGTGGAACAACAAATCAATGTTTTTTTTTTTCTCTCTCTCTCTCAAATCATTTTTTAAGAAATATTTCCACTGCTTTTTACATGTGCTCTAATTTTATTTTCTGGATTCTGGGATTAGTTCAGCTGAAGTTTTCAATTTGTGAAAAAATAAAACAAGGTTTGGTGGTTAGGGAACAGCATCTGAAGTCCAATAAATCTGAGTTCAACTGTGGACTCTTAACATTTAATCACTATGCGATATGGGGAACTATCTGATTTCTCTAAGATTCAGTTCCTTAAGGGTAAAATGGGGTTAATAATTGTAGAAATTAAGATAAGATTGACATCAGATAATTTACTTATGGGGCTTAACACAGTACCTAACATTTAGTAAGTTATTGATCAATTTTAGTACTATAATGCTTGCTGATCCAAGCAACACTTTAAAAAAATTTACAAAACACTAAGCAGATAAGAAGGGGGACACTTCACTTTTTGATAATAAGCAAAGCTTTCAAGAGAATGAATATAGGTAATTATCATTAGTACACAGCAATGACTTATAACGCATTCAGCTGCTGCCTATATTGTCCTGAAATTACACAACAAAACACGCTAGCAAACTTGTTAATGTGGGAGATGATTCAAAGCTATTTTATTGGAGAGAAAGTGGTACAACTAAAGTTCCTTCGTGCAACCCTGGGCAAGATGATGTGCTTCTTCCCTATGAGACAAAGCGTTTGCAGTACCCTATCTTTCACAGCACTTAGTGATGTTTGGGGAGAATCTCAGCAGAAAGTAATCAATGGTAAGAAAAAGCCTGAAGCCTGAGGGAGCCAGTATGTTAATGAAAGACAAAGTGTAAGAAAAGAAACATGGAGTAATCCCTCCAAACCTAGTTTCTCCTTTCAACTCCACCGGTTACGCCTGCAAAATCACTGGGTCCACATCTCTCCTCTGCCCCCAAACAAAACCTCCAATGGAACACGGATGAATCCCTGGCCCTGGACAAACTCCGTTACCTCTCCGAGCCCGACAGTACCCATTTGGGGGAAGGGATGGTTCTCGGAATCACAATGTATTTAATTAAAACCACCAAAACGTCTCATGGCTTGGGGTCTAGTTCAAGAGCCCGTACCAATACCCAGCTTCTAATACAGCGCGATCACCAATGTGGACCCAAGCCCTCACCTATGGATCCAAGGGGCGGCTGAACTAAAAAACTTTTCGTCCAGAAATAAGAAAAAAAAAAAAACTTTTTAAGCAGTTGCTGGACTGAGAGGACGCGAGATGGCCCCCTCCTGCTTTGGGCACACTTGCCTAGCCTCCGCCTGCCCAGACTTCACCTCTAGCTCGCTCCATGGCCTCCGAGGCCCCTCCCGGGCTGGGCTACCCCACAAACCGCCTACCTGACGCGAATACTGAGGCGCCGCCACCAAAACTCAACCCGAAGCCCAAAAAGCCGGTTCCGCCAGTTGCTCCCGGCGCAGGCGCAGTAGCTACTGACGGCGCCGGAGACGATGATGGTAGGGAAAGGAGGCGCGCAGGCGCAGTTTCACCTGGAGACTGGGAAAGCCAAGGCGTCACGGGAATGACGGGCGCTGGCGTGGGACTCTTGGGAAGGGTCCCGGAAGAACCAGGCACTTCTTAGGGCTGCGGAGGACGTGAGAGGTCCTTGGTAGCAGTGTGACTACAAAGACAACTCCTAATAGCCTCCCAGAGCAGCCGATGCTTTTTGCAAGAGGTTGACCCATGAGAGTTGATTTCGTCACTGAGCAAGACCCAAGAATTCTTCGTGCACTGACTCCTTACTTAGACCATGACAGAGCCTGAGCCTTCTGCTTGGCTACGCATTAGCAATGGACAGCCTCTCAGTTCTGTTCCTTGTTTGTAAACAGTGGTACCAATACACATCTCGAGGGCTGATTGTGAAAGCGCGAGTTGAAGAGGGCATCTTCCATCCCAAAACGTCTGTTATTTAAATGGAAAAATTGGCTTTTGCAATATTGTTTAAGGCTGTCCATTACTATTTGTTTTTCATGATGGCACAACTTTGATGTGAGTTCTTGTCTCAATACAGGGATAAAACATAACTCATATATAATTGTATAATATATAATTCATAATACAGACATAAACAGCTGCATGCCCAGAAATCAGCCATGGACTCTTGTAGTATCTGTTGAAGGATTCAAAATAAAGTTACTAGGCAAACCTTTATTGAGCACCTACTGTGTTACAGTAATTGCCCTAGGAATGCGGGATTGAGAAATGAAAACAAACTCCGTCCTTATGTTTCAGGAGCTGTTGATTTATACCAATATTTTATTATTTTAGCCTTGCTCATGCTTGGTTCAAAGAGAATCAAGGGTTTTTAATTAAGCATCTTATAGCGTTGCTGTGATTATTAGTTTATTTACAACAGTAAGCTTAAGAGCCTGGCTTTGTTCTGGAGCTCTTGATCTGGTCGCAGAAATCAACATATTCTGTATATATAAAACTGTGTACACAGAATAGGGAATGACCAAGTGATGGGAGACAGGCATCTGTAAATAAACAATCCAGTACAATTAAGTGCGGGGGTAGGGGTGGGTGTTGACAGTGAAGCTAATAAAGCTCCAACTTCAGGGACACAACTGTGTGGTCACTTCCAAGTCCCTGAGATGGCGCTAGCAATATCCCCTTGGTCTTGTACTTTAGTAAAATTTGCAAAAGAAAGATAATTTTGCATTCTTTTTCTTTAAATGGCCCCCCTAATTCTTGCAAGGTTCAGACCTCACAAAAGCGGCATCTGCCCCCGTGATGGTCCACTCTTGACAGAAGTAGGAGAGAAATGGGATAGAAGAAAACAGAATGAGAAAAAGTTATGGAAGCGCTTTGAAGTACAGGAACTCCTATACTCCTCTACTCCTAACAATCCTATAAGGCGGATTCTTTTGTAAGAGCAGCGTCCAGCAGAGACATCTGGTAGGCTTCGAGCTCTCGTCCCCAAAGCTCGGATGCGTGGCGTAAGGCCGCGATATACCACCTCTCCGAGCCCCCCGCGCGGCAGACAGAACCACCGCGATCGCGCGAGTGCCTGCGACCATGCACCGATAAATCTTGTCCATCTCGGCCACCGTTCCGGTGACTCCGGCCTCGATTTCTGCGCATGCCCAGGAGGGGGAACCCGGTTTCCACTTCTAGGGGAAGAAGCGAGAGCAGGTGGTGTGGAAGTCCGCGGGGGTATTTGCTCGCGACACCAAGTGTGGGCCGGAAGTGGAGTAGTCGAGAGTGGCGCCGCTGCATCTCCGGGCTAGACTGAGGGAACCGCGGCCGCCCCTTGGCTGGCAGAGGATGATGAGGAGCGACGGAAGCGGCAAGGGGGGACGCTGCTACGCGGCGCCGGGTCGCGTGTCCGCGGCAGACTGCGCAGTTTGCGAGCTGGTCTAAGTAAGTGCTGTGCGGTTCCGCCGAGGTGCGGTTCCGCCGAGGTGCGGTGTCCGCTTTTTCCAGAGGGGTTACAGAGGGTGGCTGGCATGGGTTTTACTGTTGCCTTGGTCTCGGACCGCCTGCACGGGAGTGCGTGGCTGCGCGCTCAGGGCCATGCGTGACCTGTTTCCCCGCCGCGCCGGCCTTGGAAGGAGCCCAGCCCGCAGCCTCGCCAGCGGCGGTAGAAACCCAAACGAACACCCTTTGTGGAAACGGAGGCGCGCGGATTACCGAAGGCCCTCCGGTGCCCTGCTGAGACTTGTTGCTTAGAACGTATTTTAGAGTCGTAAGTCAGTGGTGTTTCCAGTAACGTGTACAAACCAACACATAGAAATCATCCCACCCCACCGCGGTCCTCCCACACACACATGAAAAGTGAAACAAAAATCCCACCTATTAGGTCTAAGGCATGTAGTAGCCCTCATTCATTCACGCCACTAACAGGTTTACACGTTCGAATTTCATAGCAGGAAGTTTTGGGTGTTTAAGAAAACACGAGAGCACCCCCATACAATTGAAGTCCATTTTGCTGTAGATTTTTGTGAACATTTATTTTCGGAAAAGTGTTACTAATGTTATTACCCAAAGTGTCATAACCAAGAACAAGTATTTTATTTAGCAGCTTTTGCATACGTTTGCCGTGTAGTAGTAAAGGAATGGAAATACAGAAGAGAATATGGGCTCTAAGGATTTTTTTAAGTTTTTTATTTACTGATTGATTTTAGAGAGAGAGGACGAGAGAGAGACAGAGACATCAACTTTTTCTATTCATTGGTTGATTCTTATATGTGCTCTGACTGGGAATCCAACTGACAACCTTGGTGCTAAGTGGAGTGCTAACCAGCTGAGCTACCTGGCCAGGGCTGGGTTTTAAGTTTTGATGTTTGATTTTTACTGATCTTCTCCTGGTTTCTTTTGGCATGGAATAAGACATATTTGTGTGCATGCTTAATCACCTATCTTTTACTAAAAAGTTAAATTTTATTCCACTAAAATAGAATTTTGGTTGTCCATCAAGTGTTATACTACTTAAGACATAGACTACTCAATTCAACAATTTTTAGAGACTTACTACGTGCCAGACACTGCTGTCTACTGAAAATACAGTGTTAAATAACATGAAGTCAAAGTCATCAAGGAACTCAGAGTCTACGGAAAGCTAATGAGTTACACTATAATAGTGAGTGCCACCACATTTGTACAAACTGCAGAATATGGAACGATTGGCAATAGGGAATAGAGGTCCCCGGAAGGCTTTCTAAAGCAGCTGTACCTAAGCTGGGTTTTGAAAGAAAAATAAGGCATTGTGCTAGTTATTTCCTGTGTGTAAACACTCAGGTATTCTTCAGTGAGTTTTATCCATTATTTAATCCAAGTCTAACAGAACTTCTAGTTGTACTGTACTTAGTTTCACATACTCTGTTCTGACAGATAGTACCTTAAATTTTGCCTCATAGAAGTAGCTGCATTTATTAATACTATGTATTACATCTCATCTCAGCAGTTTTGCAATTACCTGTTTCATCTGCTTTTTACATATGAGGAAACATATTTACAGAGGCTGAGTTGGCAAAAGACACCTAGCTATTAACAGACCAAGCCCCAAAACACTCTCCACTGCACCACACTGCCTCCCATTGATAGCTATTTTGAACTGATGAAATCAGGCCAGGTTATGAATATGTGTACATAAAGATCTTGGCACACCACCTGCTTTCACAGGTACATCTCAGGTCCCTTGCCTTCTGAGGATTTACTTAACCAAGTCGTTCTGGGTTAAAGATGTAATTTAGTGGTGGTTACAAGAAACTGTTTAACCTACCATTTTTCTATGATCTTCCCTCTCTTGTCACTCAGTCCCAGGGGAATCCATGTCTTTTCTCTCTTTCCATTAATTTAGAAATCTGTTATTACTCAGATTCTAAAATTTTTCTAATTCTTATCAGGAATGCGTGAGACCCTTAGATACCCATTTTAGAATACACCTAAAGAAGGTTATAGTTCTTCTGGTTATTCTAATTAAGATTTTACCTTCAATGATAGACTTCTAATAAATTATTACATTTTATGTTATTGTTTCATATAGGTGTTAATTCCTTTAGCTGTACATTCTACTGGAATTGTAAAGTTGTATTTCTAAAACATGAACTGGAATTTCATGCATTTGTGAGCTTGCCTGAGAGTCTTCTTCTGCAACATTGATTTTAAAACAAAATAAATTCTAAGTTTCATCCATGCACTTTATAGTAAAGTATTTAGAACATTACCCCATCATAAATTGGAAACTTGCTAAATTTCATTTGTCTCCATTTGAACATCTGTTTTGCATTATTTGCCTTGCAGATTATTTTCTACCATTTTCTTTGTTATAGATATTTATAATCTTTGAATAAATTGTGAAAGGCTTCCTTAGTGACCTGTCATCCTTTTTCTGTCAGAGTTGATTACCAAGTCTTCCATGCTTCAGGTGAAAGGGAAAGCACAAAAATGCTACTATGTTCCTGCCTAGTGTAATGTTTGATATAATCTACCCTAACAGATTTGAATCTCAGTTGGAAATGCTCTCTGAACTATTCAGTTACTATCCAATATCTCCATAGGCAGTTATTGTTCATTTGTCCCATAGGACTATTAATTCACACTTTTTCATTATTCATGACATGTGCGTAACCATGAGGGAAATAGATAATTCATTCTGTGGTGTCTCCAACACACTGACTGATAGCTATTTGTGTTTCCATTTCAGCTGTGCACCTGGCATGGTTTCTTAACTTCCCAGTGCTTAGCAGAAAAGGATATACATTCAGGCAGGAATGCTGAATCTTGGTACCTAATGAACACCATGGGATACTCATTTCTTCACCTGTGCTCTATCTGTTAGCAGTACAGGTGAATTTGCTTTCTACTTTGTAGTCTTCACGTGAACCTACATATTACTTGTAGGTATGTTTTTTAATTGTTGAGCAGTTTTTATTTTTAAACCGGCTGTTCTAAAATTATCAATTTGCGATGGATCTAAGGGCCTTTAAAAGTAATAGTTCACTTATGAGTAGGACATTTTTATTTTATTTATAATTGACTAACCTTCAGTCAGATTGTTTTTGGAGAATTCATATTTAACTCCTGTATAGGTAAAATCTTGTAGTTTTCAGAAACTTTATTATTGGCAGAATTGGTAAATCAGTATACACTGCAGTACAATGTAAAGTTTTGCAATTAAAAAATAATTAGAATAATTGACATTTACCTGTTGTGGTTAGGCAGTTTTTACCTTCGTTAAAATATAATTTTGTCTGTGATTGAAAGAATAACATTTATCTGATTAACTCTACCAATTATTTGGGCAATAATTAGAATATGGCATTACTGTAGTTTGAGTTTTAACTCTTGATATATTTATTGTTCTTTATTTTTAATTTTTAGTATAAAATAGTATTACTGGGTAAAGTGATCTGAATAGATTACCAACATCAGAGGGAGAGCAATAAAATTCTTTGATGTGGAGAAGGTTGAGAGTGGTTACTCTAGACTTGGAATTAATCTTTTAATGTATCGTTTGCCATCATTTTTTATTGGAGAGAATAACCTAAATTCTATTGACAAAGCACAGAACAAACACTGCCAAGTTCATGGAAACTCATGACAGTTCCTTGTATACGTATTTACTGGCTTTTCTCTCAACCCTCATGTTAATAATACACTCTTAAAACATACTATGTCTGTTGTCCTACATAAAGATTGTTTAGCCGCAGTTATTTTCTCCAACTTTAACTGTGTACTCTTTAAAAATGTTACTTTGGTAATAGTGGTCCGGAAGAGGACTGAAAATGTATGATGAACAAAATATTTTACAGTCCTCAATTCAAATAAAAAAATAACGATATCTTTGCTCATCAGAGATTTCTAGAGACCTGACTGTTTTTAATCTTGGGTGCATTAATGTTTCTCAGTAACTTTTTAATTACTGTTAATGATCACATAACCAAGGCCACCATTCTTCTACTGTACTATTTAGTAAAGACACTTACTTATAACTTAATGCCTGTTTCCCAACTCTACCTCTTATTTTTTTATCACGTGTAAATATAATTTGTAAGACTTTAGGAATTATTCAAGTAACCTCTTCCATTAAAAGAAAACAATTGCAATTATATCTGCTTATTTATACATTATAATAAAAATAAATCATGCTTTTAATAGAGTATTTTTGAGAAGTACTTACTAATATAAATATGACATCTCTAATGACTTCATCTAAATAAAAAGCACAAAGATTATTTTTAAGGTTGACTTTTAATTCAAATACAAGATCTGTGTATGTTAAAATAATGTGCCTTTTTTTGTGCCTAACATAATTTTAGTTTGTTACATATTGAGACTCAGAATTAAACCTATGTTTTTAAAAATATATATTTGTTTACACATGCTTTTTATAATTAACATAAAGCATGGA
Source organism: Furipterus horrens (assembly GCF_987537825.1). Classification (NCBI taxonomy): domain Eukaryota; kingdom Metazoa; phylum Chordata; class Mammalia; order Chiroptera; family Furipteridae; genus Furipterus; species Furipterus horrens. Next base: position 66,968,887 of record NW_028327182.1, read on the forward strand.
AAAAGGTGAGGAAGAGGAAGTGTTTAATATTGGATAAATTCGAGGTTGTAAATGGAGTAGACATAGAGAATGGAAATAATTCATACACAAGTATAATAGTTAGAGCCGTGAGAAAGAATGAGATCACTGAGGGAAAGAAGGTACCATAAGTGAAAAGGACCTTGGAGAATGCCTAAATTGGAGTAGGTCAGAGAGAAAAACACAGGGATTTGAGTATACTGGAGGCTGAGGAAGAATTAATGTCTGGTATCACTTAGGGGTATGGTATTGCAGTGTGGATTGAGAAAAATCTATTAGATTTATTAGCAGATGGGGATTGCTTTATATGAGTGATCATTGTAAGAGCCGATACATCAGATTCTCAAGATAGTAAGTAATTAAGGAGTTACTGAGGGTGGTTAAAGTCAGCGATGTGTGAGTACAGATTTTAGAGACATTTGAGGTGTGAGCTTGTATGGTAACATGGCAAAGGCAAAAGTAAGAAATGGTAATTATTTATTTAAGATGTAGGCATAAGGTTAAACACATAATAATATGTAGAAGTGTGGGAGATAAGAGGATGTTGGTTGACTAAGATTCTGTACTCCACAGGTGTAATATTCTTTCCCTATAAGCTACCCTTCTGAGTAGTACAGACTTTGAGTATATGAAACTTGCCATTCGTCTTGATTATTTATGATGCTAGGATGTTATCAGTAAATGCATTTCAGCATGAAAAAGAACCTGGCAAATAATCTCTCTATTCTGGCAACACATTTTCAAAATATTTTGTCCCATAGAACATATTTTAAGGAGTAACTAATCACTTTGCTTATTCTGCATGACCAACAGCTGTGGTCTTGGGTTCAGCTAAATATTCACACTCACAAGACCCAACAGACCAGATCTGGCACTAGTCTCTCTCTGCTTTGTTGAAAGAAATGGAATAGAAAACCAGGATATCAGCATAAGGTGTATTCTTCCCAAGTGATAGTTCAGGCTAGTGGAAAGATAACGCATGGTGGGCACCTCCTGACTTAACAGTTCTGTGCTCCACAGGAAACATTATATTTTGTAACAGCACATGGGTGTAGTGTCCAGGATTCAGCAGAGGGACAGGCCAGTTACAAATTATGTACCACTCAGAAAAGCCACTCTTTATACCTCCCACTTGGTATGTGTAGCCCTGCTCACTGTCTGCTCAATCCAGATTTAGCTCACTAATAGGGGTCAAATTTACCACACAAAATGTTGCTTAGAAATATAGCTGATATACCATCTTTATGAGGTTTTCAGGGAAACCATGCTAGAAGGTTAGCCAGAGGTAATTATTTTTTCATGGAGAAGAATGGTTCTGTTAACCATTTACTCACATTAATTTATTGACAAAATAAATGGAAAACTTGCATACTGCTAGCTGTAGAATCTGCAGTGGACTGTATCAGAGGCACTATTCATTTACATTGACTATCATAACAACTGGGTCTATGTGAAGTTGTTTTTACATCTCAGCAGATGGCTCCAGTAATGGTACTTTGCTTTTAGTTTTAGCAAATTTAGTAAATAAAAAATTCTTCATATATTAAGTTGGCTTGTTCCATTTCTTTTAAGAACATAGAGAGATATGTAAAGACTAGGTAACAAATTTCAGGCAAATTCGGTTATGTAGAAATAAGGCAGTCTGTGAGTAGAGGTCTTTCTAGACCACCAATGTGCCATAACATATTAAAGAGAAGACACACAGACACTCCAGAGCAGTTTTTAGTAACCTGTCCTTATAATTCACTTTCATTTGGTGTTGCTCAAACTGAATTGGCTTTTATTCTGACTTTCACAGTTTAACAATCCATTGTAAAATTACCTTTGTTTATCATAAAGTCAGGTAAGGTGTCTTAGGAGTGCTTTATGGAAAACTGCAAGTTGAATAATTATTTTTCCTAACAATGTACTCTTATGTGCAGTTTTTCTACGTCTATCTTATGTTACATAATACAGTTACATTATCTTAGAAGTCTAATAATTTAGATATATTACTTATTTAAAAAACCCTTTAGTCTTTAGTATATGTAAAGTGTTAATATTATCCAGTAGGAAATACAGTAGTGAAAAAGAGAAACACAGTTCCTGGTCTTATATCTTTAAATTCCATATTGTTTGTTGAAGTTAGAAATTAAAGAAGCTACTTAAAAAATTATTTTTTGAAGTTTGAATAATTGAAAATTTTAACTGTATAAATTCAATCTATGCGGGGTATGTGTGTGTGTATGGTTTGAATTTCAAAATATGCCTTGTGCAGGTATTAGGAGCTTTATATTTTATCTAGTGTCTCAATATTTTTTGTTTTTTGTTTTAAATAATAACTTTAATTTGAAAACTGAGCCAATTCACTCCTGATTATCTGAGTTATAGAAGTGCTTTACCATGTCCTTATCAAATTTCTATATTCTTTTCTTTTAGTGGTGTGGTAAATGCTGATGTTGATGCAGAACATAGTTAAGAATGTAGTCATACAGCCAGAAATACTAGTCATAAAAGCAAATAAAGTTAATTTATCTATAGCATTTATGAATTTAGAATTTCATTTGGTAATGCTGACCAGCCTTATATGTAGGTATTTTTAGTTCTCATTCTCCTGAAAAAAGAATTCAGACTGGGAATAAGTGATAAACCCAAGATTGTTCTGCAGATACATGATAGCGCAGACTTTTAAACTGATGGAATTTTAGTGGTTTTTTTCCCTATTATATCACCAAATAAATGATGTTTGAGTTAATCATCTTTCTGATACCTCTTGCAAATAATTGGCTTGACTATGAAAATATTAAAATTTTTCACAAAAGAAATATCTTAAATATCTTATTTTGAAATAGTAGTGTCTAATGTATTTGTATTTTATATCCCAAACCTTGTTAATCCTAATCATTACACAAAATGATTTTATTTTGATGTATAAAGTTTATGCCATTGTGTTTTCATCTTTCCCCAATACAACTTCTGTGTACATGTGAAAATCACTCAGATGTTGCTTATACTTAAAATAATAATAATAATAATAAGATTAAGTAAACAGATGAAAAGTATAAGTAACCAGATGTGTTGTTGAGAATTATCCACTACAACAAAGGAATATAAAGGAGCCTTGTCTAATTTAAGCTGTTGATAAAGCAGTTATAGATTGTGAAGGTTCTTTATTATTGACCTGGAATAAGTATTTAGTATTTGTTGTAATTGGTTTCGTTGGCTGCTGTAGTGCAGCCTCTTTCAATCTGATATTAACCAAGGCTGACACCTAGTGCCCAGATATTGCTTGTATAGTTTTTTAAGCTTGGGGTTTTGTTTACCTGACATACCTGTTTTTCTCTAGCTTAATATAGTGCTCGTTGTAATAAAACTTGCTACAACTGGGTGGCAGTGTTGATTACAGAGAAACTTCAGAAAAATGCTCTGCTCTTGGTTTATGTTCATAGTCATTTGAACAAGAATTTGAAAATCTATACTTAATGAAATAATAAATATGTTTGGTGAAATAATAGTGAAAATTTGAATCTATTAAATCATCTAACTCGTCTTTATAACCAATCTAATTTAACTTCGTTTTATGTTTTATTTCAGCATTTACACCTAATGATGAACTAAAATGCTACATTTATTAGCTGTGGCATACAGTACAGTTTAAAAAATTAGTCATTAACAATTATTTACCAAAAGTAAGAGTAACCTCTCAATTGTCTTTTAAAACTTGGTAAATATATAAGTAGATGACTACACTGTAATATACTTTTTGAATTAATTAAAAAATTGACTTTTGATAGCTTTTTTCTGTATTTTATTTTTATCACTTCTTTTGTTCAGCAATATTTTTTTAAATTCCAATAAATCATTTTCTTCGCTTATCTCAGATTCTCAATTAGAATTTCAGTTTCTTTTACACTTATCCTCTACTGTTTATGGCTTTATCGGTCTATCATATCAATCATTGTTGACTCGTATGAAATTGCAATGAGGACTATATAAAATTTTTCACATATTTTATTATATTAGCAATCTGAAATTTATTTTCAATCAGATGTGAAAGACAAATTACTTTTAAATATATTTAATTGATTATGCTATTACAGTGGTCTCAAATTTTTTCCCCTTCCCCTGCTCCACCTGGTACCCGCTTCCCTCTAGCAATCCACCCCACTTGGTTCATATCCATGGGTTGTGCATATAAGTTCTTTGGCGTCTCCATTTCCTTTACTATTCTTAACATCATCCTGTCTATTTTGTACCCCTAACAATTACACTTCTTAATCTCTGTACCTTTTCCCCCATTCTCCCCTCCTGCCTCCTTGCTGATAACCCTCCATTTGATCTCCATATCTGTGATTCTCTTCCTGTTATAGTTTGCTTAATTTGTTTCTATGTTTGTTTTTTAGATTCAGTTGTTGATAGTTTTTAGTTTGTTGTCATTTTGCTGTTCATAGTTTTGATCTTTTTCTTAAATGTGTCCCTTTAACATTTCATATAATAAGGGCTTGGTGATGATGAACTTCTTTAGCTTTACCTTGTCTGGGAAGCACTTTATCTGCCCTTCCATTCTAACTGATAGTTTTGCTGGATAGAGTAATCTTGGGTGTATGTAGGTCTTTGGTTTTCATCACTTTGAATACTTCTTGCCTGCAAAGTTTCTCTTGAGAAATCAGTTTATAGTCTCATGGAAACTCCTTTACAGGTAACTCTTTTTTTTTTCTCTTGCTACTCTTAAAGTTTTCTCTCTTTATCTTTAGCCTTTGGCATTTTAAGTATGACCTGTCTTGGTATGGTCCTCTTTGGGTCCAACTGGTTTGGGACTCTTGTACTTCTGGACTTGTATGTCTGTTTCCTTCGCAAAATTAGGGAAGTTTTCCTTCATTATTTTTCAAATAATTTTTCAATTTCTTGCTCTTTTGGCATCCCTGTGATTCAGATGTTGGCACTTTTGGAGATGTCCCGGAGCCTTCTTCTTCTTTCCTCATTTTTTTGAATTCTTGTTTCCTCATTGTGTTCTGGTTAATTTTTTATTTCTTATGTTCCAGATTGTTGATTTGAATCCTGACTTTCTTCCCTTCACCGTTGGTTTCCTGTGGATTTTTCTTTATTTCCCTTAGTGTAGCCTTCATTTCTTCCCTTATGCATTTGCTGTACTCAAATAATTTTTCTGCGCATCCTATCACCATTGTTTTGAATGTGCATCTGAAAGGTTAGCTATCTCATTCTCTCTTAGTTTTTTCAGGAGTTTTGATATGTTCTTTCATTTGGGCCATACTTCCTTGTCTTCTCAATTTGACAGACTCTCTGTGTTTGTTTCTGAGTATTAGGTAGAGCTGCTGCACCTGTTACATTGTAAGGGGCAGAGCCTTAGACATCCGTCAGGGTGGGGCAACCTGTTTCACATCCTTGTGGTGCTGTATGTGGGGAAGGGGTTAGAGGGGAAACAATGCTGCTTGCTTGGCACTTGCCCCCTTTTCCAGTCACTTCACTCACTTCACGTATGGGACTGGCGCCCCTCTAGCTGTTGCCCTGGTGATGGTTCCCAGAATGGGTGGGTTTGTGTGCATTCTAGGACCATGGGGGCCCTCTAAACAAATTCTCCTGAGAGACTTCTGTCACCCCAACCCCCACGGGTTTTCACTACTAGAAGCTATGGGGATTTATCTTCAGACACTGGAACCATGAGCTGCAGAGTCTAGCCTGGGGGTGGGATCGCTTCAGAGGTGTCCCTTTGTACTTTTATCTGCCACACATGAACATGGGACTTCTTGTTCCACCAGTTGCAGCCACTGCCTTACCACTGCCGCCTCACCTCCACCACATCGCATCTTCCCCACCCTGGCTCCCCATCTCTGCCCCTCCTACTCATCTGGATGAATACGACTTCTTTCAATCCTTGGTTGTTGGACTTCCATACAGTTTGATTTTCTGACATTTCTGGTTGTTTTTTGTTTTGAGGTAGTTGTAATCCTTATTATGGGTATGCGAAGACGCGAAACATGTCTATCTACACCTCCATCTTGGCCGAAAGCCCTGAAAGACAAATTATTAAACAATTTCTTAAAAATAATACAATATTAGAAAATAATGGTCAATTTAAATAAGTTTTTTAATTTAGCTGTGAAAAGCTCCAGGTAGAGAGGAAAATATTCTTTCTTATCATAGTTTAATTATTATTTTTCTGTAATGTGAAAATGGAAACTGATAATATTATATCAGATTGATCTTGATAAATTAGAATCTATTAACTACCTTTTTAATCAGATTTGCCCTCAAACTACCTATCTCAGTAAAGCAGTAGAATTCAAAAATCTGTTGTATTTCTACACACTAATAACAAACTGTCAGAAAGGAATAAAGAAGGTAATCTCATTTTCATTTACAATTCCATCAAAAGGAATAAAACACCTAGGAATAAATTTAACCAAGGGGGTAGATTATCAATACACTGAAAACTGTAAGACATTAATGAAAAAAATTGAAGAAAACACAGATAAATGGAAAGCTCTTTCATGCTCATGGATTGGAAGAAATAATATTCTTAAAATGTCCATGCTCCCCAAAGCAATTTACAGATTTAATGCAGTCCCTATCAATTCAATGGCATTTTTCACAGAAACAGAACAAATAATCCTAAAATTTTTATGAAACCACAAAAGACCCCAAATAGCCAAAGCAATCTTGAGAAAGGAAAACTATATTACAAGACTATAGTAATCAAAACAGTATTGCATTGACATAAAAATAGACACATAAATCAGTGGAGCAGAATAAGAGCCCAGAAATAAAGCTACACATAGGTGGCCAATTAAGTCATAACAAAAAAAGCCAAGAATATAATAGGAAAGGACAATCTCCTTGATAAATGGTGTTGGGAAAACTGGATCAGTATCTTACCATGCACAAAAATTAACTCAAAATAGATTAAAGACTAGTGTGAGACCTGAAACCACAAAACTCCTAGAAGAAAACATAGCGGTAAGCTCCTTAATAGTCTTGGTGATGATCTTTATTGCATCTGACACTAAAAGCAAAAACAAGTGGGACTACATCAACTTAAAAAGTTTCTGAACAGCAAAGGAAACCATCAACAAAATGAAAAGGCAGCAACCTTTGGGAGAAAATATTTGCAAATCATATATCTGGTAAGGCTTTAATATTTAAAATATAGAACTCATACAACTCAATAACTTTAAAAATCCAATTAAAAAGGGCAGAAGTTCCAAATAGACTTTTTTTTCCAAAGAAGGCATAAGGATGACCAATAGGTACATGAAAAGATGCTCAGCATCATTAATCATCAAGAAAATGTAAATCAAAACAATGAGATACCACCTTGCACCTGTTAAAATGTCTAGTATCAAAAGGACAAGAAATAGCAAGTGTTGGTAAGGATATGGAGAAAGGAAACCATTGTTCACTGTTGGTGGGAATGTAAATTGGTACAGCCACTGTGAAAAACAGAATGGAAGTTCCTCAAAAAATTAAAAACGGGACTCCCATGTGATCCAGCAGCATCAACTTATTTTTCTATCAAATCAAGGGGATTACATGAATGAAAATACTTGGCAGTAAATAAGAACATTTAAAAAAATATAATTTGATGACTATTATAGAAACTGAAGGAAGAAAGGAGACTCTAACAGAAGTGACAAGGGAAATTAGAGCAACCAGTTTTGTGGATGGATTGATGTAGGCTTCCAAGGATTCATTTAGTACCATGCTATATATCATGGATATAACTTTAAAATAGATATATGTTGAATTATTGATAATGTGTCTCTCTCTTTCTCTTTAGGCCACTTACAGAGAGCTACAATGGAAAAATCCTGGATGCTGTGGAACTTTGTTGAAAGATGGCTAATAGCCTTGGCCTCCTGGTCTTGGGCTCTTTGTCGTATTTCTCTTTTACCTTTAATAGTGACTTTTCATCTGTATGGAGGCATTATCTTACTTTTGTTAATATTTATATCAATAGCAGGTATTCTATATAAATTCCAGGATGTATTGCTTTATTTTCCAGAACAGCCATCTTCCTCACGCCTTTATGTCCCCATGCCCACCGGTATTCCACATGAAAACATTTTCATTAGAACCAAAGATGGAGTACGTCTAAATCTTATTTTGATAAGATACACTGGCGACAATTCACCCTATTCTCCAACCATAATTTATTTTCATGGGAATGCAGGCAACATAGGTCACAGGTTACCAAATGCACTGCTTATGTTGGTTAACCTCAAAGTTAATCTTCTGCTTGTTGATTATCGAGGATATGGAAAAAGCGAAGGAGAAGCCAGTGAAGAAGGACTCTACTTAGATTCTGAAGCTGTGCTAGACTATGTGATGACTAGACCTGACCTTGACAAAACAAAAATTTTTCTTTTTGGTCGTTCCTTGGGAGGAGCAGTGGCTATTCATCTGGCTTCTGAAAATTCACATAGGATTTCAGCCATTATGGTGGAGAACACATTTTTAAGCATACCACATATGGCCAGCACTTTATTTTCATTCTTCCCAATGCGTTACCTTCCTTTATGGTGCTACAAAAATAAATTTTTGTCCTATAGAAAAATCTCTCAGTGCAGAATGCCTTCTCTTTTCATCTCTGGACTCTCTGATCAATTAATTCCACCAGTAATGATGAAGCAACTTTATGAACTTTCTCCATCTCGGACTAAGAGGTTAGCCATTTTTCCTGATGGAACTCATAATGATACATGGCAATGCCAGGGTTATTTCACTAGCCTTGAACAGTTCATCAAAGAAGTAATAAAGAGCCATTCCCCTGAAGAAATGGCAAAAACTTCATCTAATGTGACAATCATATAATCTTTTTTCTTTTTGATTAATGCATTATATTTTAATTTGTGCAGAATGATAAAGAATGTTTCTTTCTAGAAGTGTGTTATGTCTGTACTTGTCTGAAGAGTGACATTAAACTTTGAAAGGACTTCAGTGCTCTGTTAAGATGATCCAAATAGTTTTTACATTTGAAAAACTATAATTGTTGGGAATATTTCATACATTTTCATCAAACCTTTCAGTGTGGTTATGTGTTCATATCTTTAGTTTAATATGCCAGTATAATATATTCAGGAGTTTCTTGTTGCTAACGTGGTATACTGTATGTGATGTGTAAGATTAGTGGCTGGGTTTGAAAGGCAAAATGTAAACAAGAAACCTTTGGATATTATTCCTTCAGTAAATATTGGGACAATCATGGTACTCAAACTTAGTTCTGGAGCTGCATTTTTCACCTTAAAATAAAATGCATGATACTTTATATCTTGAATTATGCAATGCAGTGTTTTTAATGTAAATAGCACTGGGCATATACCAATGTATATGGTAACCTGGGTTATATATATTTTTATGTAGACTTATTTTGGTTTTGGCAAGAAGTGGAATGGAGACCTGTGTGCAGGTTCCTATTGAATTTTGTTCTGGCAAATGCTGAGATCCGGCTTTTTCTTACAAATAAATGGGACCCCAATTTCCAATATAAAATAAATGGACTGTGATTTGTTAGGTACAGTCTGGATCATGGCATGTAAAAATAGAAATTTAGAGTTTTACTGTAGCTTTGATGTGCATATTTGAACATTTTAACGTGTAATTTTGGTGGCAAAGAGAAATTTAGCTTCTTAGTTTCACAAGTCTACAGGTCAACCACTAATGGCAGTCATAATGAAGATTATAACTTATTTAAGAATTAAATTAGGAAGCCTTATTACATAATTGTACATACTGTTTTACAGAAATTCTCACATTTAATTTTTAAGTCCCAGTATCTATGTATAACTAACCCACTAAAGCCAAGATATCATTTATTGAACTTACTGAAAATAAAAGTGACAAAACAAAACAAAAACTATGTTCTTTGGTTTAATGTTGCAGTTATAAAATAGAACTGCAACAAAGGACAATTTTAAGAAGTGTTATTTGTATTGTACATGTACAAATGTGGGAATAAAGGGACTCTAGAGTTTTTTTTATCACAGACCTTGTTACCACATTTTAACTGTTAAATGGCTATCAGTGGGAAGTAGTATTTAGACATAAAGAAAAGTAAGAACAATCTTACTTTTAAAACCTCCTTAAAATTGCAGGATTTACCTTTAAAAAAGAGAAAAACAATATATATATATATATATATATATGTAATCTATGGGGCATAATTGTGCTAAGTGGTTTCAAGCAGTCCTCAAAAATTAGACATAATTGAGCTCTACACATTGTTATGTCAGCTTTGACTTATAATATTTTGAATATTTTGGCTATATTTATTGGCTTTGTGCAAACAGCTAGAACAGAGAAATAATGGGTCCATAATTTTGACCTTAATTTAAACGTTTTTCCATGGAGATGGGGCTAGAAATACTTTTGCCAAATAACATTCTTTGCATTCACTTTATGTCAATATTTAGGAAACAGTAAATTATAGCAAATATTTCTAAAAGGTAATGTTTTTCTATAAATTATTGTTTTAAAAAGTCATGCTTTTAAAAACAAATTTGGTAATGCATATCATGAAAGGTGTATTTTGTATGTATAATTTCACCACAATTAAAAGCTACTTTTCATCTTGTCAATCATTGCTATTAGAATGACTGTCCTAAATAGTAATGCTTTAAAAGGAAAAAAAGTTAATACAACAAAATGTAGTGTTAGACATGAACATACATGGCATACCTTAGACTTGTATCAATTCTTTGAAGTTTATAAAGTACCTTTTTATATTTTCATGTTATCATTTGGTAACACTGTGGAGGGGTTTATCAAATTTAGTTGTAAACATGCTGATGAATTATAAAAGCTTTTTCTTCATCAGTATTTTGTTTTATGCTGTTCTTTTTTATACTCCAGATTTCTAATTATTTCCTAGATCTACATCAAAATGTGTCTAATTTTGGTCAAAGCGTTTGGTGTTAATAAAACATGACTTCTGAATGAGTTACTTCATTTTGGACTTAAAATTTAGTAGGAATACAAACTTGTCTGCCTTGTGTGTTAATTTCTGACTCACTTATACAAGAGCAGCTATAGGAGTTTCTGAATGAATTTTAGGTTAATTAAGCTACTATAAATTTGGAAATACTAGAATGATTTTAAATATGGCAAGATATAATTCATCTAGATCTAAATCCATTATTTTGGAAGGAATTATTGAGGAGAAATGGCAAAAAGGATCCTAAGAAGGATATTGCAACATTTATAGCAGATAAAAGAATAATAGAAATAACTAGAAAGGGAAATATGAGGTATTTCTTAAATATAGATCTAGAAAATAATTAACTGATGCAATTGGTGAAAAGGACACGTGACAGTGCAAAACAGCCTTTAAACAGAAGACATTTCTAACAAAGTGACTTGAGCACTGATAATACAAATATTTGTGCAAGTACTTTGTAAGATTGATATTTTCATTAAAATTTTGAATTTAGTTACAGGGCAGCTTAAATTTATTTTTTTATTATGAACTCTAGACACTTGATAACTACCAAAGGTCTAGCTTTCTAGTATGTTGTAATATTTCTTACTGAGAATTCATACCACATGATGCTTTCATATTTATTAAGTTTGAAAGATTTGGTTTGAGGTGGGAATAGATTTGTTCGGTGGAATTAAAGAGTGAAGGCTATATTCAACTTTCTATTAATTATCTTGCAAATCCAGTTTAAGTGTGGTTTTTATTGAGTCCCTTATTTCCTTAAGTTTAGGAGTAAATAGATAAACTTTTAAAAAGGATTTCTCAGAAGTCACTTTTTAAGTTAAGTCATGATTGAGATATCCTTCATTGACCTCTTCCCTCTGTTTTCCTATTGTTTGACAACAATTATGAAGAAAAACTGAAAAAACAATTTAATCATGATTTTGGTTATCCACTTAAATTTATGTATTTTTGTATCACTCAGGTAAAGTTGGAAATGACAGAGCGCAGATATCTATTTTTTAAATAATAGGGTAGAAAATTAAAAGAACTGTTTATATTACCATTATATGCATATCATTTTAACTAATCAGAAATAATATATGCATTTGTGTGGTGCAATAAATGCATTCATTCTAATAATAGTCAACACATTTTTGCCAAATGGCACAAATATACCTCCATTTATATTTTGTATCTTAAAAATGTAATTTAAAAATAAAATGAGACACTTTTTTACAAAAAGTGCCACATATACATATGTAACATGGATGAATGTATTGTTTAACATAACAATTTATGTCAGTACAGCATATACTTAAAGTTTTCAACCTTTTGAGTACGTTCAGGATAAAATAAGTTAATCCAATTTCATAATGTAAATCACATTTTGCCATATTTTATTTGAAGCAGTAATAAAGTATTAGCTCAAATGTGAATGTTATGTGCTAACAATGGCAAATAAACATTTACATTTGTTTCTTTACAATAAGTTTCTTTCAAACTACTTTTTATACTGACATGCAATACATTGATACATTAAAAATTTGATTAATGTCAAGATAGTTTTTATTCACTTAAAAATAATTTGTCTATTAACCTAAGTTATATGGTAGGGCATTAAAGCTTCCTTAATGGTTAAATGAAATTCCTGAATTTGTACTGAAATTAATGAACTTTTATTGTAGTAATAGTGTGGATGAAAAAATAGTTTATGTTCCCTGTTCTCATATTGTTCTTTCACATTTAATTTAGGCCAATATTAAATGTTTTCTGTATATTGCTGGTGAATGAATAGGCCCCAAAGCATTTGCTTAATTAAATTAATATACGAACAAATAAAGTTGAACTGTTCTTAGTTATGTCGCTTTCAGATTTCATAAAGTGCCTTTTCGTGAAATTTTCAGGTGTTTCCCCCCCTCCCCCACCTCCCGTTAGTATTTAGTTGAAGACTTGGGGAGATTTTCAAAAAGCCTGATATTTATTCAGTCTTTAGGAGTTGGTACCTTGCTTTATTCTGTGTGTGTGTGTGTGTGTGTGTGTTTCTATGAGTTTGTTTTGCTTTAATATATTCACCTTTTTCACTCAACCCTGCAACTCCCCTTACCCCTTACAGCTGTCAAGTCTGTTCTGAGTCTGTAACTTGCTTTCTTAAGAAGAAACTAGTATGTTTGAATAGTGTCAGAACCAGTGGGATGATAGGAAGTGTATGACAAACCTTAAAATAGCCCCTGAGAATAGAGATGAAGAATACACTTACTGGAGACCAGCTTTCCCGGGGTAGATCTGGTAGTAAGTAGGGTTTCTCATGTACTTTCTGAAAGATTGCCATCTAAGTCCCAGGGTGGAGCACTTTTTAGATTACTGTTTCTTATTTTCAAAAGATGATTTCACATTTCTATTTCACTCTCCAGGTGTTGCTTTACAGAGTTACATCCTGAAGTTCATGAACAATGGGATCTGGTTAGAGAATATAATTCCTATCTTATTAAGGGGAAGGGAGGGAAAAGATGTTTTTTGAATACCTACAAGTATAAGTCCCAAATGTAGACTACATTAAATGTCACTGAACCGTCACAACAAACTTTTGAGTAATTTGTAGTCCCCTTTTGTAATAAACAGGCTCAGAGTGGTTCAGTAACATGCTCAAGATTACCCAGAATGGAGGCATGATTTGAATTTGTCTCCAGTTCTAAATGCAGGACTATACATTGTCCCATTTTCACAAAAAATTTGGCAGTTTGTATTTATGTCATAATAGGTTTAAGATGTTGAAATAGAATTAAAAGTAGACCAGTTATTTGGGAACACTCCCAAAGAATTGGCTATACATCAAAAAAAATAGGAATAGTCAACATATATGAATGACACATGGAGATGGACAACAGTGTGGGGACTGACTGTGGGAGCAGGGGGTGAGCTGGACAAAGCAGGGCAAAGGGGGAAAAGTTGGGACAACTAGTATAACAAGAAAAAGTTTAAAAAATTGGGAATATTATACAGTCAAGTACTTCTTTTCGAAGTAATTAATTGTGTGCTCCTGCAGGAAAATCTAAATTAGTAGGACTTTCCCCTCTCTTTCCTTAACCATTTGTAGATAACCAAGGCTCAAAACTAAATTATCTTCCTCCTAAAGTGAAACTGATATTTTTGAAACTGATTTTGCTGTTTCTTTTTCCAGTAAGATTTATTTTCCCAATCTTTCTCCTACCAACATACTAGTCCCTGAAATTATAGTAGTTAACATTTTTATTGAGTCCTTATAATGTGCTAAGTACTGTTCTGACTTCTTTTTGTCATTGATTCTTGATACCTGATTAGTCTGAACTGGTTTCTAACTTCACTGATCCCATTGCTTGATCTTTGTTCTGTTCTAACGTACCAGGAGAACTTTATGCATTTTCCTACTGAAGGGGATTTAGTGACTACATTTCTCATTAGATCGAAGTCAGACTTGGACTATAGGGTCCTTCACAAATTAAACTTATTGTAAAAGATTTCTGTTCTCTTTCATGAATCATTCTTTTTTTTTTTCATGTGCATACTCATGCCCAGTGCTTTAACCTCTAGATTGAATGTGTTCTCACCTCACTAGACTCCTGAGCCATGAGCCAAATTCATGGTAGCTCTAGCAAGTTTCTTTCCTTCTGAACACCTGTTGCCCTCACTGCATTTTGTATTTTCATCTTTGACAATATTCTGCTCAGTTCTTTATTACACACTGTTTTATTTCCCTTTTGTGTGTCTTACTACTGCAATAAACTAAGATCTGGCGTACTGTCATGTCATCCTTCCACAGCACTCAGCATGGTCTTAAGCGCCTTGTAGTGCTAAATATATTTTCTGTGTAGAATGTGCTCACTGATAACAAAGTTAGTTTAAACTTTTACTTAAGACTGAAAAAGATCCACAAAGTAATTACTATAATGTTTTGTATTAAAGTTCAAGACCTAGAATAGCAACAGACTTGGAAGGGAAGTTACATACACACATAACCTGTGATTAAAGTAGATCAGAAGTTACTCATGTGATTAAATTACTGTTCAGTATAAGGGGGGTGGCAATAATTGTGCAGGAAATATGCCACTTGGGGGATCTAGCTTAAGCTTAGCATATCTGTAGAGGAGCCTTGAACTCATACCTCAAAGGAAATGTCCTGGGAATAAAGGTTATGGACATGCCAGTAAGTCATTAATTTAAGTGCCTGTGACATATTGCTTTAAAAATAACAAAGGGAATGATAAGTTTTTAAAAGACCCAGAAGTACACAGGGAAAAACTGTAATAGGAGAAATAAAGGATGGTACATAATCACTATTATTCACAGTATACATCCCATGGCGGGGGGCTCTTTGACTTTCTCTTGATGTTTGGGTCCTTGTCTTATCCTACACCGGTTCAACGAGTTACTGCTAAGCTTATTGATTTCATCTGATCTCTTTCATATTCACCCTCTGTACTCTGCTTGACTCTTGAGTATTTTCTCTTTGTCTCTTGGCTCAGCTTAAGCTTAGTTTATATATTACATATAATACTTACATATTTACAGTCAATTGATTGTTGACAAGAGTGCGAAGACTATTCATTATTGAAATGGTCTTTCCAGCAAATGGTCCTGTGTCAATTGGATATGCATATGCAAATGAACAAATTTGGACTCATATACCATATAAAAAAACACAAAATGGAGCAAAGGCCTAGAAGAAAATACAGCTACAATCTTTATGACCTTGGAATAGGCAGTATTTTCTTAGGTGTGACACCAAAAGCAGAACTGACAAAACAGATAAACTGTGCTTGTAAAAAGTTTTTTTTTAATTATGCTTCAAAGAAAATTATCAAGAAATTGTAGAGATAATTACAGTATGGTAGAAAATATTAGCAAGGAACTTGTTTCTAGAATATAAAAAGGACACAACATAATGGACTAGTTTCTAGAATACAAAACACTTAAAACTGAACAACATAAAGACAATACAATTTTAAAATGGACAAAGGATTTGAATAGGCATTCTCCAGAGAAGATACAGAGGTGGCCTATAACCACATGAAAAGATCCTCAATGTCATTAGAAATAAGGAAAATGCAAATCAAGACTACAATGAGAGACTTCTGGTCAAAATGGTGGCAGAAGTAAACATGGCTCGCCTCCTTGCATAACCACATCAAAATTACAACTAAATTATAGAACAGCCATCACTCAGAACCTTCAGAAATCGAGTTGAATAGAAGGCTAACAACTACAGAATTAAAAGAAACCCCATCCATCCAGACTGGTAGGAGGATGGTAGAGACAACGGGCTGGTTAGGCATCTATGTGTGGTGGATAAAAATTTAGAAGGGATATCTCAGGTGCGAGGAGTCCCAGCTGCACCCCAGCCCAGGGTTCCAGTGCCAGGAAGGTAAGTCCCATAACTTCTGGCTGCAAGAACTAGCAGGGACTAGTTGGTAGAAGAAATTTCTGGGAGCCAAGCAGTTCCCCTCAAAGAACCCACACACAGACTAATTCAGATTCACTCTCTCTGAACTCGAGCACCAGAGTAGCAGCTTAATTGGCACCTATGGCATATGAGGAGGAACTATAGTGGCATCAAGGCGAGATCTGGGGAACAGCATTCTCCCAGACAGGCCACTGTCCTTTTGCTGAACCCTATCTCCACAGAGCCACAGAGCCACAGAGCCCGCAGATGGGTACCATATCTGAGATTTCATCAACCTGGCTAACACTGTTTGCCTCACTCTGGAGATCCCCTAAAACTCTTATGGGCCCACACAAACTGTTAACAGAGACTTCTCTATATGAATGGCTTATCTTGACTCATGCTTCACAACTTCCCAAATCCTATCAAACAAGCAACAGCTGATCTCAGTGAGCCCTCAATTCCCATACCTTTTGCTCAGTGGCCCCAATCATGGCACTAGCAGCATCCAGACTGCACTAGCAGCCGTCAGAGAATCTCAGACTGCTTTATAGCTCATATAGGATGGCCACGGGCAGAACACAGGTTGGGGCCAACGTTGGCCTGCATCTCCTGGGAAACCCCAGAGCCTGCACACCTACTGGACAACTACATAGTTTGTGATAGCACTACCACTCTGCCCCTGCACATTTGATCCTCCCCAGGGAGTGGAGGTTAGTGTTCAGTGGTCACAGCCAGTCCTTGCAGCTAACTGCTCTAGGTAAATCCCTCTCATTTCCTGCCAACAGAAATCAAGGCTCAACTACAAGAGGTGTACCTCGAGTACCCAGCTTCGGTGATAGGGGAGGCTGTGCCACTGGATCCTACAGGACACTGCTATATTAGGCAACACTACCAAGACAGGGAGTCATAGCAGCTCTACCTAATACAGGGAGGCTGCCAAAATGAGGAGACAAAGAAACATGGCCCAAATGAAAGAACAGATAAAAGCTCCAGAAAAAACAGCCAAACAAAATGAAGAGAAGCAATGTATCAGATACAGAGCTCAAAATGCTGGTTATAAGGATGCTCAAGAAACTTAGTAAGGCCCTCAACAGCATAAAAAAAGATCCAGTCAGAAACACAGGATACACTAATTGAAGTAAAGAACAACTTACATGGAAACAACAGTAGAGTGAATGAAGCCAAGAATCAAATCAATGATTTGGAACATAAGGAAGCAAAAAACAAGCAATCAGAACAACAAGAAGAAAAAGAATCCAAAAAAACGAGGATCGTGTAAGCAGCCTATGTGACAAATCAAGCTTCCCTACATTCGTGTCATAGAGTTGCCAGAAGGAGAAGAGAAAGAGCAAGAAGTTGAAAATGTTTGAAAATAAAACAAAACTTCCCTAATTTGGTGAAGGAAATAAACATGCAAGTCCAGGAAACACAGAGAGTCCCAAACAAGATGGATGCAAAGAGGCCCAATCCAAGAATCATAATTAAAATGCCAAAGGGTAAAGATAATGAGTCTTAACTGCAGCAAGAGAAAAGCAATTAGTTACCTATAGGGGTATCCCCGTAAGACTGGGATGTTAAAGGGACTTATTTTAAAAAGGAAGACCAAAACCAGGAACAATAAAATGGCAATAAATACATATCTATTAACAATTGAATCTAAAAAACAAAACAAACAAGAACAGAGAATCATGGTTATGGAGATGGCTTTGATGGTTGTCAGGTGGAAGGGCAGTATCGGGGATTGGATGAAGAGGTGATGGGATTAAGAAGTACAAATGGGTATTTACACAACAGTCATGGGGATGTAAAGTACAGCATGGGAAATGGAGTAGCCAAAGAATTTTATAGGCCAGACCCATGGACATAAACATGGTGTGGAGACTGCTTGAGGGAATGGCAGGTGCTGGGTGAAGGGGGGCAAAAGAAGAACACTGGGACTACTGTAATAGCATAATCAATACTATATAATGAATGAATGAATGAATGAATTTAGATTAAAATACATATCACATAAAGTTTTCTACCTTACCTTTAAGTCAGTCTTCAATTTCTCTTTAATATAGCTGACTTTTGAATTTGTAATTCTCACCCCATCCCAAGCAAGAAAACCCATTTCATTTTCTGAAACCTTGCTTGTCATGAATTTTGCTGTGCAAAGGGGATGTGCACATCATCTCAGGCTTCAGAAGGCAGCAGTGTGTGGAATCCAAAAGTCCAGTGAGCACTCAGAAAATCTGGGTTCTAGATACAGTTTTGTGACTATGTTTGGTTACTTCACTGTCAATTCTCATCTAATAAATCTTTAGAAAGATATTAACTCTTATCTAAAGTCTTTTCCACTCTAATCAGTGCAGAGAAAGGCATCTGGACTGCCAGGACTCTTCTTTGCCTGCAATGCCTCCTCTGACCCCAGATATTTTTTAAAGTGTGGTAAAAAACACGTAGCATAAAATTTATCATCTTAATTACTTTTAAGTGTACAATTCAATAGTATTAAGTACATTCACACTGCTGAGCAACCATCACCACCATCCATCTTCAGAACTTTTTCACCTTGCAAAACTGAACTCAATAACCACTGAACTAACAACTTCCTCCCCCGTCCCCTATCCCCTGGTAAGAACCGTTATACAGTATATTATCTTCATGGTTTTGTCTAACTAGATTCTCATGTAAGTGTTATCATATAGTATTTGTCATTTTGTAATTGGCTTATTTTGCTTCGCATGATGTCTTCAAGATTTATCCAAGTGTGATGTGTCAGAATTTCTTTTCAAGGCTGAATAATATTTCATTGTATGTATGTGATTAATGTAGTTGGCTCTCATACAATCCACTGAAGGTCTGAAGAAAACAAAATGGCTAGTCTTCCCTCAAGTAGAAGGGAACTCCTCCTGCTCGATTGCCGAGCCTCGACTTAGGTCTTTCCTGCCCTCAGATATATGTGTATACATACATCCTGTTTATTTTGTGTCAGGAGTACTCTGATTAATACAATACCACCTTTGCTATATCCACTCGTCCATCAGTGATGAATGGTGATCAACTTGGCTTGCTTCCACATTTTAGCTATTGAGATCCTGGCTTTCAATTCTTTTGGATATATTCACAGATATGGAATTGCTGAAAGATACGGTAATTCTATTTTATTTCTTTTTTTTTTTTTTTTTTAGGAATCTCCATACTGTTTTCCATAGTGGCTGCATGATTTTACATTCCCACAAACAGTGCTCAAGGGTTCCAACTTTCTGCACATGCCTGTCAACACTTGCTGTTCTGTTTTCTATTTCATAGTAGCCATCCTAAAGGATATGAAATAATATGCAATTGAAGTTTTGATTTCCATTTCCCTGATTAATAATGAATGATGGACATTTTTAAAAGCTTGGTAAAATATTACTTAAGAAATAACACAAATGCTAAGTTATGTACAATGTGAAATAAAACTATAGGTATATATGTTGTTTATTCATTGATCGGCAAATTTTCACAAATATGCATTTAAAGAAACCTCCGTCTTCCTCCCGTTTATCTCTTTTACTCTCACACTACTACCATACTCACTTCTAAAACCAGAAATGCGCGTTTCTCCCCCATCAGCAATTCTCTGCAAAATCACTTGGTCATCCTATAATTAACTAAATTTTGACATTATCTACCCAGAGCTAGTAGTGTTGGATTCCAGTGAAAGGCTCAGCACCACAGTACTGCCTCCATCTTAATTCAGATGCCAATCACAAGTCCAGGTTGTCACCTGTGCTTTTGATGTACTGGTTATAAATCAGAGGTCCACTGTGACCTTATCAGATTTGACTAATTTGCTAGAGCAGCTCACAGAACTCAGGAAAACAGTTTACTTACGTTTGCCTGTTTGCTATAGAAGAATATGACAAAGGATACACATAAATATTCAGATGAAAGAGATGTGTAGGACAAAGTATGTGGGAAGGGGTGAGGGGCTTCCATGCCCTCTTCAGGAACACCACTTTCCCAGGACCTACATGCATTCACCAACCTAAAGGTTTTCCAAACCCCATACTTTGGGGATTTTTTTTAAAGGGTTCATTAGGCATAATCAATCATTAACTAGATTTTCAGCTCATTGCCCCTCTCTGGAGAACTGGAGGTGAAACTTAAAAATTCAAGCTCCTAATCATGGTTTTGTCTTTTTGGCGAATATCACCTCATGAGAACAAAGGACTCTGCTACCACAAAGGATATTCTAACAAATTTAGAAATTCTGTGTTAGGAAGCAGGGTCAAAGATCTATATATATATATATATATATATATATATATATATATATATATATATATATTTCTAAATTATTTTTTTCAAATAATATACATACTAATAACAACATGAAATAATACAATAAATAGTTATTTATTGATCAGCAAATTTTTGCAAATATATGCTGATTCATGTGCAAATATACCAGTGAAGCAAAATTAGAAGCACAAGGTTGCTGAATTGACTAAGAAACTTAGTTGGATTCATTTCATAGTTACTGTTATCATGTTAGCAAAATAAACCTACATTCTCTACAAGGACACATCTGCTCTAACACCCACACTTACTAGGTCTAGATCGCAGTCTCCTTGGTTATGTGGGAGACTAAGACATTGTTTTTCCTTGAATTTTTAGTCTTGTCTCATGAACCATTCTACTTTTAAAGTCAGTTTTGCATGTTTAATCTATTATAGTGTGCCCTATAATATAAAAACCCTGGCTGGTTTGGCTCAGTGGATTGAGCGTCGGCCTGCGAGCTAAGTGTCGCTGGTTCGATCTTCCAGTCAGGGCACATCAGAGAAGGAAAACTCTGACTCCAAAAAAGCTCCGCTGCCTTGCGGCATACCTCTTCAGGGGAAAGGCTAAGGGAGTAAACCCCGACAGAAAATCCGGAGCCGGAGTCCCTAAGGCGGTTTGACGTTGTAGTCAACACCGGCAACTCCTGCGGCGCACCTGAAGCCAAGCTGTATTGACTCCGTCTTTCCCTTGGATCCTTCAGCTGCGAAGAGAGGGGGGGGTCTGCTGCATGGGCAACAGCAGACCCTCCATATCACCCTGCCCAGGCTCTGTAGCTTCAGCTTCACTGGAGAGGACACTCCAGCGTCATCGCAAGATGTCGATTCAACACGGGAGGAGACAGATACTGTGTCACTCCTGAGTCGGACTGCACAGCCATTCTCGGCGGTGCAGATAGACTCTTGGGAAGCTACACCATCGTCTCTCGAGACGGACGGCTGCCGACGATGACGATAATATAAAACATAAAACTCAAGTGCAATGTACAACCCGATGAAGATCCTGGTTCAAAAAAAAAAATAGTTTCAATGACAGTTGAGGAAAAGTTGAGAGGAATTTAACAATATTAAGTTATCAAATCCATGATGTCCTTCTATTTATTTGTGTCTTTATTACTTCATCAATGTTTTATAGTTCTCAGTGTACAAGTCTTTTGCCTACTTGGTTAAGTTTGTTTCTAGTTATTTCATTTTTAATGGGATTGTATTATTAATTATGTTAGGTATAATAGTGATATTGTGCTTATGTAGAATACCCTTAAGTGATGCATAGTAAAGTATTATTGGTAAAATGTTGTATCTGCAAGTTACTTTGAAATAGTTTAACATAAAGGAATAGACACATTGATAGATAGACTGACAGGTGAAGCAAATATGGATAAAAACAGAAGCAAACTCTGAATCTAAGTGGCAAATTAATGATCATAAATTTTATTATTTTGACATCTGTGTTTGAATGAAAATTGTAACAGCCCAAAAAAGGAATAAAAGATTAATAACCTTTTTTGTATTTACAAATTCTGTGGAAAGTAACTGTTGGAGGTGGTACGTCAGTTTTTTCTATGTACATAACAATCCTTTTTCTAAAAAGTAAAATGATGACACAAAGTTAGTACAAAAAGCAACTTTTTGACTTAGCCATTATTTCCCGTTATAGCGCTGCATTAGTGATTTAGTTTTTGGTGTGAGAATAATATACAGGATGGGGCAAAAGTAGGTTTAGAGTTGTGAAAATGCCAAACACAGAGTTTATTCTTTTATTGTTATTATTATTGTATTATTTCCCATACAACTGTAAACCTATGGTTGCCCCACCTTGTATGTATTCAAAAGCAGCAAAATAAATAACAAAAATAGCACACAGGCAATAAGGGGAAAAACAAATATACCATATAAATGTTCTTAAATTGTATATAAAAAGGTATATTTGAAGGTGAACTGTAACTTTTAAAAGAATGTTATGAGGACTTAAAGAAAGCCTCACGATGAATAATTTTAAGATATTAATTCAACCCAAATTGATAGTCCATCAACTTGTAGGCTTTTTAAAGAAAATAACATTCTGGTTTCAATACTTACATGAAAAGCAAATGGTTAGGATAGTCAAAAATATTTCAAAAGAATAAATATTGAAGATTTGCACTAAATGATTTTAAAACTTTCTATAAAGCTTCAGTAAGCAAGCAAGTGCTACTGAAATAGATAGAAAAGTGAATGAAACAGAATAAAAAGGCCATCAAAAATAGCCTCTCCCTCTCTCTTGCTACAGTCCAGCAGAGTCAATACTATAATAAACTATCTTGATCAGCTCTTGGCCAATGACTGGTAATAATTCCAAATCTACAAATTTCAAGGTAACAGAAATTCTAAATGTGAATGCCCTTATCTCTTTGTTAGTCTTTTCTTTTTATCATAAAGATGTTCATTTCTGCCACCTCTAAGCATCCAGCAAAGGAAAAAAAGAAAATATAAGAATTAACTTCTTCACCATTTTTATTGTCAATCTAGAGTTGATACTAAATAGATAAAGGTGTAGTAACCCAATACTAATGAAGGTTGTTGATGATGACCCAAATTCATGAATAAATTGTATGTAACAGAGAAGCAATAAATTAAAGTGTAGGTTGAGAACATGATTATAGGTTAAGATTGTTAATAAAAAGTGTTTCAGAAAATGGCACCTTGCTTCTTGTTATATACAGAGCAAATAGTTTGGGACTGAGTCTCCTCTTCCCCATTTAATTCCTGTGGACTCTGCAGTGTAATCAAAGAAAAGCTGTTCTTTGCCATGGCACCAACTTTTATAGCCAATGTGTATTTATGTGAGCAATTAACACTCAACAACATCAGGAGTTTTCTAGTTGAAGATTAAGCTAATCCATTCATTCAAATTCTGAACAAGGATACAAAACTTGTTTCAAACTATCAAGGGCCAACTATCTGCAAATAGTTGAATGAAACACCTCATTCTCTTTCTCATTTAGGAACATCTCTCATTCCCTGATACTTTAAATGTTCAAATTCCTCAGGCTAGATCCTAGGTTCTACAATGCAGAATTGGACCCATAAAAATACCATTGATATTGTCACCCAGAACAGATCCTTGAGGCTGCACCAACATTTGCATTCACACATTTGGGAACCTACTGCTAGAATCACAGGTGCTGAAGCTCTGAAATCTGCACCTGGATGCTGCTGCTGCTGCTCACTGCAACTGCCCACATTAGCATGGATTTTGTATGGCCTTTCATTTCCTTATCACCAGTCTCCACCTTTAAGCCTGGTCAATAAAAGCTGGGTCATGTACAGAACCTGCATCTTAGCTGTAAGAATATCTTGTACTGGAAGATAGGCTCCAAATCATCAGAAGGAAGATTTGCCAAAGCAAATAACAGGTGCTGCACAGTAGAAAAGAATGAAAAATGCTCATAACTTTGTTTTATAGGCACTTAAAACTCATTATAAACTTAATTTGACCTCCTGGTATTTCTCTTAAAAATTTTGTGTGTTCTCCTAATCATCCAGGCATTAAAGGCAGAGATATATAAGTTTTCATGCGCTATTCTCCTGCACTCCCTCCCATCAGTTACGTACCAAATATATCTTGAATCCGTCCACTTCTCTCCAGCTCCACTACTATCATTTGAATCCAAGATTTTGTTTTACTTAGAATATTACTAAATGGTCTCACCCATTTTAACAGCTTTATTAAAATATAATTTACATGCAACATATTACACCCATTTAAAGGTACAATGCAATAATTTTTCAGTGTTTTTCACATAGTTGTGATACAAATTGAAAACAACAATCTCTTTTAGAACATTTTCATCACCCCCAAAAGAAACCCTGTATCCATTAGCAGTCACTCCCCATTTCCTGCCAATGCCCCTAAACTTAGGTAACCACAAATCCACTTTCTGTATAAATAGAGATGCCTATTTTGGAAATTGCAAATGAATTAAATCATATAGTACATATTCTTTTGTAACTGGTTTCTCTCATTTGCACTGTTTTCAAGGTTCATTCATGTTGTAGCACTATCAGCATTTTATTTCTTTTCATGGCTGAATAACATCACACATAAAAGGTGGATGTATCACATTTTATGTATTCAACCATCACTTAATGGACCTTTGGATTATTTCAACTTTTTGCTATTAGGAATAATGCTGCTACGAACAATCATGCACATGTTTTTGTATGAATATATATTCTCATGCTTCTGGATATACACCTAAGAGTGGAAATCTTGGGTTATATGCTCACTCCTTTTTTAATAATTTAAGAACTGCTAGACTGTTTTTCCGAAGTATCTTCTCCATTCAATATTCCTACCAGCAATGTATTCAACATTTCTCCATATCCTCGCTGACTCTTGTTGTTCTCCATATTTTTTTAGTATGTCCATGCTAGTGGCTGTGAAGTGTTAGCTCAGTGGAGTTTTTTTTTTTTTATTACTTTTTATTGATTATGCTATTACGGTCATCCCAATTTTCCCCTTTTGCCCCCCTCCACCCAACACCCGCAACTCCCTCAGGCAATTCCCCACACCATTGTTCATGTCCATGACTCATGTGTGTAAGTTTTTTGACTACTCCATTTCCTATACTGTAATTTACATCCCCATGGCTATTCTGTAAATACCTATTTTTTACTTCTTAATCCCCTCACCTCTTCACCCTTTCCCTAACCCTAACCTAACCCTAACCCCCACTCACCTGGCAACCATCAAAGCACTCTTGGTATCCATGATTCTGTCTCTGTTCTTATTTGCTTTGCTTTTTAGATTCAATTGTTGATAGACAATTATTTATTGCCATCTTATTGTTCCTGGTTTTGATTGTCTTCTATTTCTTAAATAAGTCCCTTTAACATTTCATTTAATAGTGGCTTAGTGATGATGAACTCCTTTAGCTTTACCTTGTCTGGAAAGGACTTTATCTGCCCTTCAATTCTAAATGTTATCTTTGCTAGGTACAGCAATTTGGCTGTAGGTCTCTGCTTTTCACAACTTCGAATATTTCTTGTCAATCCCTTCTAACCTGCAAAGATTCTTTGGAGAAATCAGTTGACATTCTTATGAGGATACCCCTATAGGTAACTAATTGCTTTTCTCTTGCTGCAGTTAAGACTCATTTTTTACCTTTTGGCATTTTAATTGTGATTCTTATAGTGGGCCTCTTTGCATCCATCTTGTTTGGGTCTCTCTGTGTTTCCTGGACTTGCATGTCTATTTCCTTCACCAAATTAGGGAACTTTTATTTTCAAACATTTGAAAACATCTTGTGTTTTGAGGTTTTATTCCCACTTGAGCCTGCAGGCCAGTAATTCGGAACTCAAAAGTGACAATCTTTTTCTTCAATTCATCTATTAAACTATCTAATTGGAAAACTCTGGGGATCTTTTTTAGTTCCTAAAAAAATTTCCTGAAATTCAATCTTCTCTTTTTGAAGTTCAAGTTGTCTCAGCAACCTTTGTTTTGTGTATGCAAATGGGGATTTCTGCATTCTCTTCCTTTCTGCTCCTCCTTCTACTTATCTCTTCTAAATATCTCATTAGTTTTTTTTACCCACTGAGCCAGTACATTATTGTCCAACTGGTGGGGAATCAGGTTGACTCTAACCCAGTATATCGGCTTTGTACCCACCAGGAAACTTGCAGTCTACTGATGAGGCATTCAGGGAGACTTTCCTTTCCTCTCATTCTCTTATATTCTCCCAGTCTGAAGGACCAGAGGAGGAACCCTTCCATCTAGTTACTTTGTGTGTTCTCAGAAGTCAAGGAAACGTAATGAACTCATATGGGGCTCATGATAACTACCTCTGCTTACCCATTCATTCCAAGATGCACTGAGATTCCAGTCTCAGATACAAAACTGTAAAGTCTTTCTTTGGGGAAAATAACCTCACATCATTTTTCTCTCTCTAGGGCCTATTAGAATCCAAGGGCTCACTAGCATCTAGCCTCTATGCTCTTGGCTCCCTGAAGCTTGGCTCAGGAAAGAGAGATAACTTCAAAAGTTGGTAGGAAGTAGAAGAAAGATGTACTTACGTTGCATTTGTCTCAGAATATCCTAGACTTCCCTTGGTTTTTCTTTTGTTTGAGGTGATTCCCTCCTTACAAGGAGATCAGCAATTTTGATTTTCTATTTTTTCTTTTTTGAAAGAGGGGACTAAATTTATTCTGGGTTCAAATAGAAAAAGCACATCCATTAAATATGTCTTTTAAAGATGTTGTTTTCTTAAGTTTCCTAACACTACTCAGTAACTTAAGTTTTATATATATATCTGAAAATAAGACTTTAAATATATGAATTAGTTTTTCTAGCAATGGATCTGACCTTTTCTTTTTACATTGTAGTTTTTAACATGTGGACCTTTGGAAAAATTCTGAAAAAACATTCATAACTATTGTGTGTGGGAGACAGGCAGTTGTGGTTTGAAAGACTTTGACGACCACTGTGTGGAGACCCGCCCAAAAATGGGAACTTAGGACTTAACCAGCAGGTTTCTTATCTTTCATGTTTGCTCTGAATCCCACCCTCCGGGGGATTTTAAAGACAGAATAGAAATACAAAATGGCTTTTAAGAGAAAGGGAACCTGCTCTGTTTTTCTCTGTATAGCTTCAAATCCGTGTCAGTAGAATGTGAGAAACAGAATGATTAAGTAAGAGGAAATGATTTTGACCTTGTGTAAAACACCTGGATGTTTCAACCCTGTATTGATCTTCATTTCCCTTTCACTCCCTGCCATTTGGGGAAGGGCTGCATGTTTTCCTTATGCATTTCCACATGTGGAAAGTAGATAAAAACCCTGGCTGATAAAGAAACGAGGGCGATTTTCCTCAGAGAAAACACCCTCCCTTCCTTCCTCACATGGAGAGCATCTGAGTAGTTTCTTCATCCACTCCGAGGGACCCAGAGTATTTCTCAATTGTGTACAAAGTT
Source organism: Furipterus horrens (assembly GCF_987537825.1). NCBI lineage: Eukaryota > Metazoa > Chordata > Mammalia > Chiroptera > Furipteridae > Furipterus > Furipterus horrens. The sequence continues at coordinate 66,996,493 of NW_028327182.1, forward strand.
TTTTAGTTGTAGAAATATAAATATTCTCAAACTAGCAGAATTAGGATGTCTTTGAGTGTATTAATATATAATCTTATGTCAAATTGGTTTAAAGAGTAAGGAAAAGTATTACCCAATATAAGAAGTCCCCAAATAAGGGAACATGAAAAGTGGATTAACTCAACAGCACAATAGTAGCATTAAAGACCCAGGTTTCTTACTCTCTTACCCTCAAACTGGTAGCCCAGGCATCACAGCAGTCGGTGGACATCCAGCACACTTCTAGGTTGTTATATGTAGATATGTGACAGAATAAGAAGAAAAGTGTCCTTTTGTTACAGAAACAGGGGTGTCCAAAAACAAACCCCAGAGTTTGTGACTGGGGGTTGGGGAAAAGGAAGGAGCTTTTAAGACGCCTTTGCATGCCTGGCGCTAGTTGCTAGTGTCTTTGTTATGCAAAATGGCTTTGATACTTCCAAGGCCCAAGAAGATGGGAGGAGTCTTGAACTGTAGGATAGTACGGAAGGAGCCTACAGAGCCTGCGCAGGGTTCTGTGAATGGTCAGAACTGGTTGCAACACCCACTGAGTCAGAGGACGTAGTCAGGGATATATAAGCAGCTGCGGATGTTTCAGCTGGGTCTCTGGGTCTCGTGCTCTCTCTCTCTCTCTCTCTCTCTCTCTCTCTCTCTCTCTCTCTCTCTCTCGCTTGGTCTCGTGCTCTCCCTCTCTCTCTCTCAATCTTGCTCTCGCTCACGCCCCCTCCATGCAGCTTGGTGAAGGGGTCTTCTCCATGTGGTTTGGAGAAGCTAGGTTCTCCATGGGGATTAAAGAAGCTGAGTTCTCCATGCGGTTTAGAGAAGGCTCTCCAGGCTGCTTTAAGAGGCTCTCGCCATGCGGTTTTGAGAAGGAGAGGAGATCCACGCCGTTTGCAGGAAGAAGGCAGTTTACAAGGAGGCTGAGAATCCATACAGTTCTGCATTGAGAGCTGGAGGGCACCACAGCACAGAAAGGACCTTCCCAATCAGAACTGAGTGATTGGCAGCTACTGGTAAAGCTGAACTGTGCCTAGGAAGTAGGGAAATGCTGTTTCTGACTTTTCTAAGGCTTGCCTGGTTTGGTAGGGGGAGGCAGAACTATGTGTTTGTGGGTATTTTAAAGAACATAGGACTCAACAGCAGAAACCTGCAAATAATCTAAATCTATTTAACTGTTAAACAGTTTCTTTTCTTTTCACTAAACTTTAGTGTTGAGAGTTGTAATTCTGGCGGTGGGCAATTGGGCCCCTAACTAAACGGCCTGTGGGTTCTGTTTCAATCGGAGCAGCCCAGAAGTTCTGTTACACTTTTCTAATAATATTATGAAACTTAAGAAAAGAACATGATTGAAAGTGTTATTATGTGGAGATGCATTTAATGGATCTTCCTTTTGTATTTGGACACATAATAAATTCAGTTCTCTCTTTCAAAAAGGAAAAATAACAATATATGATTATTAAAAACCCCCCATTTGTTTACTCTTAGCTATGTGACCATGTGGATGGAGTCACCAGGACTGCATTGCAATGATTATCAGAACCGAAGTGTGAAATTGGTCAGCATCACACAAAGATGGATATTGAAACAAAATCAGTTTCTAGATTTGGGGCAGGAAATAATCTGTTAAGATGGTGACATAAAATTGGATGTACAGACATGTCTGACTTCAGGGTCCACATTCTTAACCCCCATTATTTTACTACTCACATTCAATAAACCAAGTATCAAATAAATTATTTAAAATGTTTGAAAACTCAGCTTTATTAATTTTTAAAACTAGAATTTTGTAAGTAATATTTCCTGTGTGAGTAGAATTACTTTGTCATTTCTTCCAATGTTTTTGAGGTGGTCCAATCTCACCAGCATTGTTTGAGTGTCCTTGTATGTCAATGTGTATTCTGTGTGTCTGTGTATATAAATTAGAAAAATTCACTCCTGTATATGAAATAGGTAGATGATCACATTGACACATATCCATCTTAATACTAATGAAAATATTATTATGTAATTATTATACAGGTAAAGAATGACACACTAAATTGAACTATAATTGAAATGGTATTGAATACACAGAAATTTCCCCAAAACACGCTTAAATAAACACTAGTATTCAAGAACATTTAATTTGGAAGCAGTTATGCAGCATGTTCACAAATGAAAATGAAGTTCTTAGCAAAGTGCATTTTTTTGAACAGTGACAACAAATAAGCTCTAGTAAATGCATACACACTCTTCTTTTTTAATAACCGTTAAGAAAGATAAATCAGGCTTGCCAGTCACTGACATTATTTTTTGTATAAGAAATGACCAGAGTTGTCTAATTTTAAAAACATATGATTATTTCTCAATTAAGTTATACAGGGTGATTACCATTTACTTTTCCAACTCAAGTTTCACTGTAACTATAATACCACTGATTGCATAGCTGTTTCTACCAGAAAACAGCATGATTCTTTTTTCTGAAATGTAATTATTATTTGTATCAAACTATTTTCCATATTCTGAGTACTTAACTGATTTTTTTTTTTTTTTAGAGAGAGAGGGGAAAAGAGAGAGAAACTCCAATTCATTGGTTGTTTCTTGTCTGTGCTCTGACCAGAGATCAAACCCACAACCTTGGCATATCAGGACAATACTCTAACCAACTGAGCTACCAAGCCAAGGCTCATAGTCTGAGTATTTTAGAGGCCATTTTTACCCAGATCTGTTTTTAGGTACATCTGTATATCTAGAGAAGTTTTGCCTCTATGTTTGAATGATCCAAATCCTTATGAAACTCTTTTTTCCTTAGAGAAGGGGGTATAGGAGAGATTTTTCAAAACCTCTAATTAGTCATAACACTATTAAGCCAGTTTATTATTGGTGAGGTTTTCAATATAAGAAGCAAGCATTCAAAGAGAGAATGTTTGTTTTATGCTGCAGTTTAGTCCCTTGGATAACTTAAATTCTTTTCAAAACCCTCATATGTTCCTAATGCCCACTCTAATGGGACAAGGAATGTGGTATCTCAATTTGTTTATTAAATTTCATATAAGTATGTTGCAGGAGAGTGTTTTACATTCCAGTTGAGAAGAAGAAGTGGGTAAAAAGTACTGAAGTACTGACAGAGAAGTCTTTGTGGCTCAGGTATGATAGTTTTTCTCCCTCAATAAACTTGTGGTTTGGTGCATTATTCAATGAATATAAACATGCTAGTTGTTTCACAGAATTTCAGTTGAATTCCTGTCAAACCATTTCCTGTACAGGAAGCATGTCCTTAATCTATAAAGTAATAACTTCCTTTTGTTTATATAATAAGAAATAGTCAAGAGCAGATGAATGTCCACTTGGTTTTATACCTGTCTTCAGAGAAATTTAACTGCATGGTCCTTGTGGAGGACATGCAAATGGCAATGACTGCCTCTCCATGACTGGATCAGGGGAAGTCTTCCTGCTGCCTTTTGTGGAGAAAATGCTAGCTCTCTCCATGTTCAGGGTTTCCCACTGCTTGATCCAAGATGAGGTACATATTTTAGAAGGGCCTGCACATGGGCCGGTCAGTGGCTCTCTCCTGAGACAGTCATAAGTGAAGTTCTCTGCGTGACAGAGCAATGAAGGCAGGCAGAATTCTCTGAAGCGATGAATGATTTTCTCTCTCTTCGGAACTTTTACAACAGAATATGGAGATTAGTGATCAGTCAGAAATGGAAGAATGCTAACTCCCAGAAAGAAGCAGTGGCTATGGGTGTCTTGAGTAAAAGAAGGGGGTAACTTATTTCTAGCACTGCCTTGAATTTTTTTATTTCTATTGTACATTTTCAGGTAATATTAAAACACATACATATATCCTGAGTCAGTTTCAATTGCTTTCAGTCAGAAACTTTTAATATAATTCCCAAACTAATACTTTTTTAAAAAATTGGAACATTATGTAGTATTTGCCACCCTGATTGACATGGAAACAAGGACGGTGACAAAAGGCTTGTATACACGGTGTCTGATGCAAAAGAGTTTGTGCATTCACTCTTAGAGCACTTCCACTGGAAAGATTAATGTTTCAGCCAAAATGGGTGTGTAGATAGTCATGCTACATCTCCCCCCACAACTAAGAATGATTACAACTATCTCAAAACTGGAGACAACCAGAAGTTCCAGAAAATTGAGCTGCATGGAAGTCCAGCAAACAAAGATATAAAAAAGAAATACTCATGAAGATAGGTAGGAGGAGTGGAGCTGGGCCAGAGGGAACATGGTATAGAGGTGGTGGCAGTGACAGCAGCTGTGGCTGGCTGGTGGAAAGTGCAGTCACTCATTAAAAAAAGTAGGGAGGGACACCTGGAGAGTGCTCCAAGCACCACACCAGACTGCATAGCTCACAGTTCCAGCCCTGGGGAAAATAAAGCCTCATTGCTTCTGACTGTGAAAACCAGGGGAGTTGGGGTAGAGGAAGAAACTGCTGGTCTCTCAGCAGAGTCCATTTGTTAGAGGGTCCCCACAGCTCTAGAAGGTCTGCAGATCCACCCACTCTGGGAACTACATCCAGGGCAACAGCTAGACAGGTACCAGTCCCATACAGGAAGTGGGAAAAGTGCCTGGAAAAGGGGCAAGTGCTTAGCAAGCGACATTGTTCCCTCTCATACAGCACCACAAAATAATGAAACAGGTTGCCCAGTACTGATGAATATCTAAGGCTCCGCCCCTTACAACTTAACAGGTATCACAGAGCTACCTAAGACACAGAGGCAAACACAGGAGCCTGTCAAGTTGAGGAGAGAGAGAAGTATGGCCCAAAAGGGAGCAGGTCAGAGCTCCAAAGGGAGAACTAAGCAATGAGGAGATAGCCAACAAAACAGACTCAGAGTTCAAAACACTTGTGATAAAGATGCTCACAGACTTGAAAGATATGCTTGAGTATGGCAAACGCATAAGGGAAGAAGTGAAGGCTATGCTAAGTGAAACAAAGGAAAACCTACATGAAACCAATGGTGAAGGGAAGGAAACTGGGGTTCAAATAAATGATTTGGAACATAAGATATAAACAGTCAACCAGTACAGAATGAAGAAACAAGAATTTGAAAAAATGAGGAGAGGCTTAGGAACCTCTGGGACAACTTTATATATGCCAACATCCGAATTGTAAGGGTGCCAGAAGTAAAGAGGAAGAGCAAGAAATTGAAAACGTGAAAAAATAATGAAGGAAAACTTTCCAAATTTGGCGAAGGAAATGAACATACAAAACCAGTATGCACAGAGTTCCAAACAAGCTAGACTTAAAGAGGACCACACCAAGACACATCATAATTAAAATGCCAAAGGTTACAGATAAAGAATCTTAAAAGCAGCAAGAGAAAAGAAGGGAGTTACCTACAAAGGGGTGCCTATAAGACTATCAGCTGATTTCTCAAAAGAAACTTTGCAGGCAAGAAGGGGCTGGCCAAAGTATTCAAAGTGATGAAAAGCAAGGACCTACAACCAAGATTACTGTATCCAGCAAAGCTATCGTTTAAATTGGAAGGGCAGATAAAGTGCTTCCCAGACAAGGTAAAACTAAAGGAGTTCATCATCACCAAGCCATTATTATATGAAATGCTAAAGTGTCTATTTAAGAAAAAGAGGATCAAAACTGTGAACATTAAAATGACAACAAAATCACAACTATCAACAATAGAACCTAAAAAAATAAAAACAAAAACAAACTAAGCAAACAACCAGAATAGGAACAGAATCATAGTTATGAGGATCATTTGGAGGGTTATCAGCTGGGAGGGAGAAGGGGGATAAATGTGAAAATGGTGCAGGGATTAAGAAGCATAATTGGTAGGTACAAAATAGGGGGAAGTTAAGAATAATATAGGAAAGGGTGAAGCCAAAGAACATCTATGCACGACCCATGGACATGAACTAAGTGGGGGTGGGATTGCTAGAGGGAAGGAGGGTACTGAGCAGAGGGGAGCAAAGGGAAAAGAAATTGGGACGACTGTAACAGCATAATCAGTAAAATATACTTAATAAAAAGAAGACTAGAGAACAGCTTATTTGGGGGACCAAAGTAATGATTAAAATAAATTTTAATGTTTTTTTTAAAGTATTTTAAAGTCATTTAATTAGGTTGTGGAGCTTGTGGATACAAAGGAATAAGTAACAGTCCCATTGGTTAAAAATGAGTAAGTCTGATAAAATCACACTTAGTGAGACAGTGAGTAAATGGGAACTCATGGGAAGGTAACTCAGTGACACCTGGCAAAGGTGAAGATGTGTCTTCAGGAGGTGTTTGTTTGGGAAACTCTTGCAGATGTTACAAGACATGCATAAAAATGTCTATTGGGGGACTTTGTAATAAAAAAAGATTTCATGTAATGAATGATCGCAATGAATAAAAATATGAAAAATGGAAACCTCTTTAATGTAGTTTGTTCTACATTTCTGTAAGCCTCACTACAAATCTCAGGGACAGTTATCATACCATTTAACAGATGAGGAAATGGAATCACAGAGAGGTTACATATTTTGCTCAAGCAGAGTAAGGGGTGGAGCCAGGGTTTGTATCCTGGTTCTGGAGACCTTACTTACTTTTACTTAAATTGTGTTTGTCATTGTCTTTTTGAAGAAACATGAGCTGAGATAGATCTAATGCTTCACAGTGTTGGCACCCAGGGGAGATGTGCCTCACCAGGTGTTGGCAAGTGCTCAGTAACTCATTCAATGAAGTGTGAGTTCCTTACAGGAGTTGTAGGTGCTGGGGGCAAAGCATCCAGAAACCAGGAAATGTCCAGGAACTGGCTATCAAGATAACTCAAGATTGGTGTCCTGGCAACAACAAGTTCAACAATAGAGAATTGGAACTAAAGTGACCCTGGTTTGAATCAGGTCATTTTGTATACATGCTAGATTGGGACAGAGTCAATCCAATGTGAACTAGTACACAGGTGCTTAATGAAAAGAGCAATTAATGATGGGACTGAGGCATTTGGAGTGGAAGCAAGGTCGATTCTCCTCAAAACAGTGTCAGACTGAAGGGTACTTGAAGCTCCAAAAGTGGGAACAGCAGAGGCAGGACACCTCCTCAGAATGAGTTGTCCTGTGGGTGGTGGACTCCCTAGCAGTGAGTCCCAGAAGGAAATAAGATGACTCAGGTTTCCCTTTGAAATGTATCTCCCTGCATGTAAATAATCCTCCTCCTATCTAATCTAAATAGGTTTGCAAAATTTAGTCACATTCTTTTTATTATATTGCTAAGATAATAATACAGAGACTACTCCCCAGTGGACTTCCATGCCTCCTTTGAGGACACTTCATTTTATTTTCTACTTGAGGGCTGTTAATAAATTACTCTCCAGCTGAGTACAGTTCAATGCTAGAGCACTTAGCTTATTTGACCTTCACATTAATTATTTTTATTACACCAGCAGGAACTTTAATCTACATTTTCCCCTTCCCTGCAAAGCCTCAGGGCCCTGAGCAGACCCAGTTCTCTCATAATACCAAAGGGGGAGCTCCTTAAACACCTACATTGCTTAGAAGTTCTCTCAAGCGGGCTAATCCAAACTCAAATTTCTGTCAGATCAGTAGATATAAGGGATTCGTTTGTGCATGAATGTTTTGAGATGCCATTAAAATTCTTACAAAAACTGAAAGTGAAATGAGGAAGACTGATTGAGCAATCATCTAGACGGGCGAATGCCAGGAAGACCTATTATATAGTAGGAACAGAGATGCAGCAGTGCAGGGAGAAGAAAATTCAGGAGAATTCTCCTGAGGGCAAGAGCCAAGCTGGCCAATGTAGCCAATGTAGGACATCAACAAACACAGATAACAGGAAATGATCCTTTCCCTGTGGTCACTTATTCTAAAGACCTGAACCTTCATAGCTCAAGGAATGAAATGAATGACTCCACAGAAGGGAAGCAGTCACGCCTTTCTTGTTGTTTTAAGACAAGAGAAGAAATGAAACTGAAGGAAGGTGTCTCCATCCTCCCCCAGAAGGAAAACCCCTTTGTCCGATTCTCCAAAGATGGAACACTGCTGGCCTTGACCTTGCTGCTAGCCCTGGTGTCCTGCTGCCTCATGGTGCTGTCTTTCTGCAGGGTGGCTGCCCTGCAAGCAGAGCTCAGGAGCCTCCGGGAGGAACTGCAGGAGCACCAAGCTGAGCAGCTGCCAGGCTCTCCCCAGGCAGGAGCAGCAGCCTCCAGGGCAGCTGCGCAGGAGGCTCCAGCTGCCACCACGGTACTAAAAGTAAGTTTGTAGCAGCTGAAGCCCTAGGCGCAGTTCTCCCCGCAATGCTGCCTCCCTTGCCTCAGATGTCTTTGCCATAACTTGAGGTTTTTCTCCTCTTAGGGGATCTTTGCTCCACCAGCTTCAGGAGAAAGCAATGCCAGTCAAAGCATCAGGAATAAGCGTGCCATTCAGGGTCCAGAAGAAACAGGTACGTTTGGGGCACAGAAACCTTTAGGAGTCAAAGATCCCAGCCTTCACGGCTGTGGAGGATAGCACTGGTTGGGGGAGTGAGAGATAAACATAACCTAGAAACTGAAATTTTCCATCTAAATCAGATGTGGCTTTACAGCAAGCCCAAGCACTGGCAGGTTTAATAGGCTGCACAGCACATTTTGTTCTCAAATGAGCAGATTTTGTGCATAAGAGTATTTGTGTGTGCTATACTTTAAGCATAGAGGAAGAAAAGGAGGCACACATTTCTCATCAAATAGATAGTTCACTACTATGTCAGAAGCATTGTCCGTCACTCCAGAGGGAAAAAACAAACAAAAAAACCACTACATGTGAATGTAGAATTGGTTTTGTCTACCTGTGTCATAGAAGGTCAGCTAAAGACAAACGTTTCCTGAGAATGCATTGGATGCTGTGAAATAAAATGAAGCAGGTGTGTGTGCTTCATTGGTTTTTTTTTTTTTTTTGCTTTAAAAATGTATTTTATACACACACATACGCTGATTTTAAAGCTTTTCCTTAGTGTGTGCGTTTTCAGGGGGTCCACATATGCATAATCTTCTTGTAACAGTTCTTTAATGGTTTCTTTCTTTCTTCATCTTACATTTGTTCCACAGAATTTTATAAGTTCCTGAAACCTCACATTTGGCAAGGCCCCCTAAAATGCACAATTTTAGTTCCTTCATTTCAAAGATGAAGAACATTTACATTGCATTTACTAATATCACAATTTAACAAATCGTTGGCATCGTCCCCCTTTTATATTGAAGAACATTTTTGAAGTACCTAGAATGTGCCAGGCAGGAATGTACTAGGCTAAGTATCATCACACGTACTGTTTCCTTTAATCTACACAGTGTGACTGTGAGGTAAATAGAACATGTGTAACTATTTATATATCTTTACACTTCTGAAGAGAAATGTGAGAAACAGAGTAGGTGTTCTTCTATCAGACACACACATTAGATGTTCTGACTGTACACTTACTTTTCACTAAATGCTTTATTCATGAAAATATTTTTATTTTATAAAACCATATTTTTATCTGGTTATCATATCTTCATGCCAATTATCAGAAACAATTGGGTTTAAATATTTTTAAGCTAAGAAACACTTATATAATACTTTAGCACACCAATTATTTTTATATTTAACATTTTATCATTTTCTACATAATTGAAAAAATACAGCATTTATAGTATGGTATATTTTGTGTTCACATATATTAAGCATTTTTCCTGCTGTTGAGTAATTCTCACACATCTATATTAGCTTACTCATAATACAGTTATTTAACATAAACTTTTTTTTTTCTGTAATGAATACATCAAATTTTTGGTGCAGATCTCTTTTGTTTATGAGGACTTACATGTTCAAAATAAATTTCATACATTAAATGTCTGAGCTAGAAGGATGTACATCTTTATTATCCTTGCTACCTTTTGCTTATTGCTTTCAAAATGAGTTATAAATGCAATTAAAATGTAGTGTACAAGTTCTCCACAGTTTTACAGCTCCTTATCTTTTAAAATGTATTTGTTTAGTCTAGTTTAGTACTTGTAAAACAGTGTCTCAAATTGAATTTGTTGATTGCTTACAAATAAGAATTAACTTTTTTCCACATATTTTAATAACTTCTAATTTTATCTTCTGCTATTTTTATTTATAACTTCTCATTTGTTTCTCCTGTTTTTTATAATTTTGAATGCACTCTATATATTAGACACATTAATTATGTATCAAAACTTTTATGTTAATAGTTTTACAATATTGTACTGCTTTTAAAAATGTATACAGAATATTTGCATCTGTATATTTTAATGTGATAAGCTTGTCTTTTTTATTTTCTATCATACAGCAAAGATAAAAATATATTTGTTCATAACCTCTTAAATAGTCTAGGCTACCCTCTGTTATTTTGACTTTTTTACAATTTAGTGTTTTAGTTTGGTATTTAACTCATAATTCCTTCTGGCATTTACTTTAATAGATTATGTTATACTAGCTTTAACTTCCCCTTTCTTCTTTTTTTTTCTTCCAAACTGCTGCTAAATATCTCAACCAGATTTATTAGATGATACTTTTTAACTTGTTTGCAATAGAAAGCTTACCATATTATATTAACTTCCTCATATACAGTTGAATCTATCTGGAGACTGTTTTTCATCGATTTATTAATCTGGTTATCTGTATTAAATAAAATATTTTAAGTGATTTTGTAACATAATAAGATTCAATATCTAGTAGGATCAGGATTCATCCATCATCATCTTCTTTCTTTGCTGGTATTCCCCTGCATCTACATGTTAGTTTGAAAACAAACCTTACCTTTACCATTGCAGAAAGGATAGATACTCATTACAGCAGATTTAAGAGGAATAGAGTAATAAATCAATAACCCCATGAGTTGTACTTCCCCAAAATATACTCTATTAACCTTTAAAATTTTCTCCCATGTTCATGTATTTGCATATTTGTGTTTTTATGTCACCAAAAACACAAAAAAATTTCCCCAATAATTTGCAATTTTTAGAAAGGTTAGATATTAACATAAAATTCTAACCAAGAATAATTTACCCAATTTCCACAGTCCATATGTAATCACTGTTGTCATCATGTTTTGCCTCTAATTTTTATAAACCCTTAATATAGTAAACAGGGATGGGCAAAGTAAGTTTACAATTGTTCTTATGGAAAATAATACAATAATAAATAATATAAGAATAAAGTCTGTGTTTTATGTATTCACAAGGGTAAACCTCTTTTACCCTCTCCTATATAAACAGTATGTATAATATATAGTATATATCATGTTTATCTACTGTACGTAGTACATACTCATTAATCTGAGATGGAAGGTTTGAAGATGAGAGCCTTAGTGACAGATAATATATGCTATTCCTTGTCAATAAAATCAGCTGAAATGTTGTTATAGTTATTCTTTTGTGCAGGGAAAATTTATTTTGTTTAGTACTACTCTAAAATTAATGTATATACCCAAAAATATTGTCTGAAACTCTATGGTTTTGTTGTTGTTATTTGTTAGGGTCTTTTTTCTGGAACTGAGAAAATTCTATGCAGTTTGAATATGTGCAACTTTCCTTCTATTATTATTATTTCTTTTAGTTCCATTCTAGTTCTGATTTATTTTCAGGAAGACTCAAAAATTTTTGGTAGTGCCTTTTACTTTCAAAGTGTTTATTTATGTTCTTATTTATTAATTTTCTGTATATATTTTGGGACCATTAATATTTTGTTGGAATTTAAAACTGAGGAAGAAAATGAATTTTTACACCGTTTAATTGATATATTCAAGAAATTTTAATATCTCTATTAAATATTGAATTTAATTTCCCAATAAGGCATGGTTTTTCTTATATAAGTTTCACTGTTATTTCAAAGTTAATTTTAAAAAGTTTTTTTTGCTGCTTTAGAGTCTTAGCATTTTCAAATAGCTTGTCAAACTCTTTTAAAATGTGCGGAACTTTTAATAAATGATTTAGCATTTGATCTCATGCTTATTTTTAAGCCACAGCAACATACTTATGGATTTATAACATAGGATTTATACTTAACAGAATTATAATATTATTTTCAATTTTTATCTAGAACTCTGCTTTATACATACACTTTTCAATGACAATGTGTCATTATTTTATAACTATATCAAAAAGGTTCATAGCTAAAAATTGCTAAATAGCAAACCAGAATGTTACCTCTTTTTTAAAAATAAATCCAACACAAATTTCACTAGCCACTTCAATTTTATTTTGTGTGTGTATACAATTTATAAACATACCTCAGTATGTTGATTAGAAAACTCAACCTCCCCAGCACACAGCAAGCCTAGTACTGTGTCAATATTTGGTACTTACTATATATAATCTAGGAAAGTTGTCTCTTTATTAGTATATGTCCCGTGTGTACAACTAAAAAGTAGAACTATGTGGCCTGGCTCCTTTTTCTTGTTCTGTACATTCATCATGACACTTTCACACAGTAGGGAGTCTATTAATATTTGTTGATAGATTTTGGGCTCAATATGAAGAAGATAGAATGATTTGGGAATTATTTGGCATCATTTTGTTGAGGGGATTTTCCCATGTTTCACTTAGAGACCAACTCAAATTTTTTAAAATTCTATATTTAAAGCAATTAATTAACCAAAGAATGAGTTTGATCACAAGGCTAGAGTCATGGGGAGAGTTTGGGAACCCCTTGCCTCAGACCCTCTTGGTACACCAGGTAGACACCATTTGAACTGAAAAGTCAGAGAAACTCCTCCCATATGCAGCAACCTCTTTAAACTTTCATGGATTTCTGGTTTTATTTAATGTTTTTTTATTTTATTTTAACTGAATTATTATTTACATATAGAAAGTACATATATCTTAAGGATATAGCTTGGTGAATATTCCTAAAATGACAACAGTAGATCAAGGGACCACCATCAGCCCACACACCCACTTGCTACCACTACCAATCCTCCCAAGGGTAAATTCTGCTTTTACTTAATTTTATAACTTGCTACTTAACTTTTAAATTGGCTCCAGTTTTGTTTTTCTTTAATTATATTTTATCTCAGTTAAAGTCTTAAGTTTCATGTGTTTCATAAGATGACTTCTGATTATAGTTTAACAAACAGAAATGTGGGGAAATCCAGGATCAAAGAATTGCCAAATGATTCATATTAACTAAAAATTCACTTTTAAGCCCATAAAGTGTATTTGCATATATTCTAATAAAAAAATAAATGAAGTGATATTGCTTTGAAAATATTATTTGTTAAAATTTCTTCACAAATGGAATCATGATAACACATATTTTGAACCCTCACCCTCATTAATTATGTTTATTGGTTATAAACTTAGATTCATAGAAATCTATTCATTTTTAAAACCTAAAGATAAGCATCTTTGGGGTTCAAGAAGAAAATGAATTCTTTTTCATGGGTTCCTACTGGACCCATTATCTTATTAGTTTATAAATAAAATCAGGTAGCCTTTGTATTTTCTCCATTGTTATTCATTAAGGTATTTAAAGGTTATTAGAAGTAATGTATTTTAAGTTATAGAAATTCAAAACATATTTTATAATATTTATCATACTTGTCTCAACTTAATAATAAAATAGTGGTGAAAACACGAACAATTCAAAGAAATATAAAAACAAGAGTGACCATACTTCATCTTCTATATATTTATTGTAAGAATTTGAACAAATTACCTTAAATTATATTTCCTCATTTTTAAATAATTTTTTTTTAGTTTGGACTTATTTTAGAAGTATAGAGAAGTGCAAAGGTAGTGAAGGAAGTGGTCATATAGCTCTCATCCAGTTTTCGATAATGTTAACATCTTACATGACCATGGTACCTCTATCACAACTGAGAAACCAACATTGGGACTTAACTAATAATGAAACTCTGGACTTTATCTGAATTTCACCAGTTTTTCTACTAATGTTCTTTCTACGTCCCAGGGACAATTCAGGACACCACATTGTATTTAACATTTTAAAATCAAAGTTCGGAATATAGTACACATAAGTTAACACCTTATATTGTAACTTAACTATTTCTCTGGAGTAAACACATTTAATTGTTAAAAATATATATCAATACTGTTTTTGAATCTTCTTTCTTGAAATTCATAATCTAACTCCTTTGCAAGGAAAGATGGGATGTCGGAGGAGTCTATACAGCCCAGTCTTTGTGTCATTGACATTTCTGGCTCAGCTGTAACTTACAAGGCTGTAAAATGCCAGCTGAAAGTGTAAAATGTAAAACTCAATCCTACAGTTTGTATCAAAATTAGGCTAACTGGAGCCTCTTACCCAGTAAGGGTGTGTCCCTTCCTAGAACAGAAACAGTTGGCTGCTGCCATGGTGATCTTTGACCAGATTCTTCCTTGACTGTTATTTTTACTCCCTGCTTCAATAATGAGAGGCTCTTTTTTCAGTGTTGCAAGAACAAGCTTCTGTTCAATTTCCAAAAAAGTATTTAAAATGAAAATGGTGACTTGATAACCAAATCTTTGAATGCTGTTCTTGTCAAATTTAAAGTTTTGGGAAACAGAAGAGCCAGGAAATAAGTCAATCAGTGCAGCCAAGAGTGATAGAATATCTTTTCCACGTATTCTGCAAGCCTACTGGGTTCCAAGAATCATTCAAGTTGTTGGGTGTTAATTGGAAAACAAAACAGATAGAAGTTTCTGTCAGTGATTACATTACAACGAAGGGGAAAGACAGAGAAAATAATCAATAAGCATAATTATTGAGTGAATCATAACACTAGAAAGTGGCAAATGTATTGAATAAGTGAAAATTTTAAGGGTTAAGGGCAAAGAGAGGGGAAGAGGATATGTTGTTATTTCACATAAGGAGACTGGGGTAAGTCTATCTTCTTGAAAGCTCAATAATCCTTTATACTTTCAGTTTAAAAAATATTTTTCAGACATGGGTAGATATTTTACACATAAATTCCCTAATGTTGAGGGATATACTCTCATTATTCTGTAAGAATGGATCATCTTAATTTTAATGTTGAATTATGCTTTTCATAAGTCAAGTCCTACTTAAAAGAACTGTATTGGGCAGTTCTTTGTTATGGTGGGATTTTCTTTTAAAGGATATACATATTTCTGAAGAGTTAGAGAAGAAATATATTTTCCACAAAATAGAGTAAACAGCCACTATGAAAAACTCTGAAGTGGGCACTCAAATACACAGAAAAAAGGAAAAACAAAGTTATTGGGTGTGTTCCATGTGTAAACTCTGGGTTATGCCCTGTTGATCAATGATCATTTACCCTCTCAATAACCCTATTAAGTTGTCATTATTGTCTCTATTTGAGATGGTAGAATTGAAGCCCAGAAAGAGTCAATTCCTCCTCTCAACAAGCTAAACATCATTTAGAGAAATTAAGCAAAATTAATGTAAATTTTAAGATAATAAAATAAACACTAAGCTCATTAGCTTTTACGAAGCACATGTAAATTATGACCACAACTGATTCATACAACACTGTGAAATATATATTATTTTCATTATATAGATAAGAAAACATTTCAAAATTATGTCAGTCTTATGATTAAACAGCTAATTGGTTTGAGAAGTGAATTCATTATCTGTTGACTGTAAATTCTGAGTTTTTTCTATTATGCAAGCTGTTTGTGCTTACTGTTCAAGTAAGACACCAGATTTGAAAAAAATTACTGAGTCTTTTGAGATCCAGACTTTTATGAATGTTGTTACCAATGAGAGGGACATCTTGTTTGGAATCATAGAATGTTAGTAATGATGATAACAGACTAAAAGATTATTTACTCCATGGTAGAGAAGAGTTAAGCTGGATTTGGAAGATTGAGTAGATTTGGGTGAGAGAAGACTGTGTCCTAGAGTTTGGAAACAGTAATAAAACAGGAAAATAGAAAAAGTGTAAAAAACAGTCTTATTTTAGTGGGTGGAAGAGGCATAACACATGCCAACACCCCTTTACTCTTAAATGTTTAAGATTTTTGCAAGTGCTGATTGATTGAAGTGTTTTTACAAGTTGAGGCTTTCCTCCTCCTTCCCCTCTTCCTCCAATGGCTAGACTTGTGAGATAGGGGAAACTGAAAATAACTGCCTTTGATAGCTTCTGACACTCGTTGTGAAGTCAAACATCAATTCATTCTTTTTCTCTTCTAACTCCTGCTCTAGAACTTGTCAGAGAAATAAAGAATAAGAATTTCAGGAAAATAGTACACAGCCATTTGCTTGAAATAATATAATAACATGCTACACTTCTATAGATGAAGATTAAAAACTTTATTATTGAAGATTATTTGTTATGGAAAATATATTCAATATAACCATGGGCTCCAAGATTTATTATTAGAGGATCTAAGGATTATTGAAATGTTTTCTTTAAATTTATGAAATCTATTTCCACTAAGGCATTAATTTAAATGTATTTAATGTATTATAAAATTGAATGTAAGGATGAGTTTTTAAAGAATTATTTGGAAAGGTTGGATGTTATGATGTGTATTTTTTTTCTAAATTGTTCCACAGATTTTTGTTTTAGTCTGCTCAAACCGCACTGCAAATTTGTAAATAATGATTCTTAATATCAAGTGACTCACAGTCTAGAAAGAGAGACAGTTAAAGAAGTCATTAGTATGTATAGTGAAATGTATGCCAATAGATGTATGTATAAAATGTAGTAGGATCAGGGAAAGAGTTGATATTTGATCTGCACCCTGAGGGATGAGTGGGCATTTCACCAGAGGAAATGGCAGATACACAGCCAGCGGTGCATGAAGATGACCTCCTTTTATGAAAATGTGTGTTTAAGTAGAGCTGGGTGGGTGAGTAGAGTTCATGAGGCTGTGAGAGTAGACTGTTTTTGTGTTCAAGAATGACCACTGAAGAAATTATAAACATTAGAAAGACAAGATAAACTTGAGGCTTAGAAAGACAATTGTAGAGAAAATGCAAATTATGGACTAGGATCAGTAGAAGAGACACAACTTGGTAGTAATTGTCAAGAATGGCAAGGGTTAAAAAAATCTGAACATAGGGTACCCTGCTCATCATCTCCCCATTTTTATCATTCTCTCTCTCTCTCTTCCCTTCACTCATACGTGCTGTGTCCCTCCAACATCAACCTTTCTATTTACTCATGACTATTAATTTTGTCTAGAATGTTCCTATTCCCTTCTTCCTTCTAATTTTATTTAAAGTGTCACTGTTCAGAGAAGCCTTCCATTTCAGGTCAAATGTGCTTTTCTCTCTCTCTCTCTCTCTCTGTCTCTCTCTCTCTCTCTCTGTCTCTCTCTCTCTCTCTCTTTCTCCTCTCTTATACAATTGCAACTTTATTTCTGTTTTTATCATATTGATTCATGTCTGTTCTCCCCACTAGATTGTATGCTTCATGGGAGTAGGAATTGTGTCTCCTTTGTTTGTTCTCCCTAGCGAAACACATGACATAAATGTGCTCAGTAAAATTGTTGAATAAAATCAATGAGATATAGAATCTAAGTTGAACAAAAGTTAAAAATTCAAACCATTAGGATTTAATTATTAGTTGAATTTCAAGATTGGGGAAGAAGAAATCAGGCATGTATATAGTTTCTAGCTTGGGCAACTCCAAGGACAGTTATATAATCCATTAAGGGAGAAAAAAAGGAGTAAGAGGTGAGTGTGTGAAGAAAATAAAGAAATAGATTTGGGGCATGTTGAACTTAAGGTATCACTATGGCATCCATATAGAAATGTCTAAGAGGAAGTTGAAGATGTAACAGCCACTTGTGCAATTTATTATTACCTTTCTCTAGACATTCAGGTGTACTTTTATTTTTGGTTTTACCTTTCTTGACTTTCAGACATGTTTGCATATTGTTTTTCACTGGTAAGTTACTGATATCCAGTGACCTCTGAGTATACATTAATCAAGAAATATTCTAAAATAATGCAAAGAAGTCATGGCAAAAGAAAAAATAATTCCTGTGGAGATGATGACTCAACTATAAAATTAGTAATTTTAAATTAAAATATTTGGTCAGTTGTAAAAGAAAACAACATTAAATGAAAATGGTGGGGAGTTTCATTATTTTGATTTTTAGTTCTTAGTGTTTCTGAAGCTATATAAAGGGCTACCATTTTACATATCTACATTCTTTCAGCATAGAGCATAATTATATTATGAGTGATAAATGATAATGTCCAATTAATGCTTAAAAAACTCTCTACACCCACACACACAGAAAATCTTTAATTCAAATATTTTTCTTTACTTCTATCAACTGCAGTTATTTCTATTTTATTTTATCAACTCCTTTCCAGCCCTCAAAAAAAAAAAAAAAAAAACAGCACCCTTTTCTTACTTCCCCAAGGCCATTATAATACCACCATCTTTCTGAATTCCCCAGAATTGAAAACGTTTTTTGTTACTAGTTTTTATTTCTCCTTCAAACATATATAGTCATTAGTCACAAACTTTTCATTTTTTTCACAATTTATCTTGGATGCTTCATTTGTATAATTGCATTTTAGACCAAATTATTTTCATATTATATTTATTGCCAGTCAACAGCTGAAACTTGGCTTGCTATTGTCTCCCTTTTTGGCAACACATTCTACACATAGACACATATCTAATCAACATTTATCAGGCTGGCCCTTCTCAAGATTAAGAAGTCCTGTTTTTTTCTGTTTATTTCTCAATCTAGCTCTCTAAAAATTCTTTTAAAATGCTCAACTTGTACTGGTTTCAGAAGTTGCCACCCAAGCAAACTGCTTATCATTGATCAAATTAAACTTTATAATCCAGTTTTCCACACCTAAATTCTTGTATTTTCATTCCAGTAGAAATGTTTATCCCAAAGCAATTCTTTCTTCAATTTCTTTATAAATCTATACCCAGCATTAGGTCAATATTTAGATCTTTAAAAGATTTCTTCTAATGAAACTTTTCTATTTAGATAAGTGAGAATAACTGTAAAGAATTAGTAGGTGTAGTACATATGAATTGGGCAAATGTGTGATGTTTTTCATAAGGGCAACAAATAATCTGCAATAATTGCATTTTTTATGGTAGTTTTATACATTAGCTTGTTGAAATAAGTAAACAAGGTTCCAGTTTGAGAGGATTTATTTCCAATACAGAAAGCAATAAAACAGGTATTAGCAATCCCATGAACTTTCAAGCCCCTCTTTCTGATTAAATGGTATTTGAATAATATACTTAAGAAGGTGGCTCTCAAACTCAAAATGATTTTTGTATAGAAAATACTTAAATGTTATTTTAGTTGTGAAATTGGTTACATTTTATTTTATCAAATGTTGAATAATAGCAAACTATTTGTTGTGAAAGTTTTTATATTAGGCATTCTCTTTTGTAATCTATTTTTGTCATCAATATAATTTGTTTTTACAAATATTTTACTTGAAGTTCAATATTGTAAGTAAATTTTCTTATGCTGTCAAAAATGTACTTAACAAGAATAATTATCCATGTTTCTCAATTACTTCTATGTAATAAATACATATATAGTTAGAAATATATTTTCCAATCATACATAAAATGTTTTAATGCATGCTGTTGCCTTGCTTAGTTAAAAAGGTAAAGTATTCTTAAACTCTTGTGTAATCCCCTTCAATTGTAGTAAAGGGAATGATGCATAAAAGACTTATGAAAACCAAAATAATCAGTATTACAATTGTTATCAATATTGTGTTTTACATTGACTATGCAGTCTCAGAACTTTTGTGATTGGATATGTATGCTCTTGGGGAATATCAGCAAATACTATTCTCTTTTTTTTTTAACCCACCTTTTGTGAGCAATAATCTATAGTTAAGATCAGATCTATGCTGAATTGGAAAGAGTCCTAAAAGGCTGAACTGGAGGTAAGTGATAGCAGATATTAAATTTCCTAAGAATGAAGAGTTGGAATGTGAAGAGATAAGTAACACTAAGAGGAAAGGCCTGTTCTTATTTTTCGAACATTGTTATTGAACTGTCATTTTGATATCCCATTTTCTTTTCTGAAGAGTAGTGCTTCAAATTAACTTTTCTCTTGATAGAATGTTTTTTCCTAAAAAGTGTATTTCTGTTACTACATAATGAAATAGATCATTGTTTTTCAACATGAAGATTGTAGCCAAGTTTTAGTTAGGCTGCAGAGATTAAAATTTAGATATATTCACATCAGTTTAGTGGTGTTGAGGCCTCACTCATTACGTAAAACTCTTTCTCCTATAGGAGTTTTGGGGAAGCAGTAAGGGTAAGGGTTAACTGAAATAGGAAGTAATGTATTATAATATTTCTTTGGTCTTTTTAATCAGCTTCACTTGGTCTTCATGTTCTCATAGTGTCCTTATTATGTTTCTGGTTTATTTGGTGCAGTGCTGTTGGGAATAGCTAGCACTGCTACTAATGATAGTAGCGGAGAGTCCCTTTGCAATTATTATATACCAGGCATAGTACTAAATGTTTCATATGTATTATTTCATTTACTCTTTATAATATCCCTGTACA
Organism: Furipterus horrens; assembly: GCF_987537825.1. NCBI lineage: Eukaryota > Metazoa > Chordata > Mammalia > Chiroptera > Furipteridae > Furipterus > Furipterus horrens. The sequence continues at coordinate 67,016,957 of NW_028327182.1, forward strand.
CATAACAACAAAAGAAAGATAAAAATTTGGAAATTCGACTTTGATGTTTTGTCAACATCTTCTTTGTGTGGGGGAAAGATTAAAGCTTTAGATGTTCCCACCGACCCTTACTTACATCCCTCAGAGAAGCATCCCTTAGGTGCCTTGTGAGTAGTAATTTCTTAAGAAGTTTTTGTTTGAAAAATAGAAGCAAGTTTAAAATAGGTTTAATGTGGCTACTGTATATATTGTGCCCTTCAGACTGTAGCTGCATTGGATGCTTTGCTACTTATTTCTTCAAAGCCTCCTTGTTCACAACTGTTCTGCCTGTTAGGATGTTTTTACATAACTTCATGGTGGAGGGTCTACCATAGTAACTGCACTAATCAGTCACATTTTCCCTAACACAGACATGACCACCCTTGTTTTACAAATCAATAAAAGAATTACAAAGTAAAGCAAACAGTTCTATTGAATTGATCAGATTAACATAAAAATGTGTTACAAAACTTTCATGATTATAAAAGAATTGCATTATATTCCACCTTTAAATGCCAAGGGAAATTTCTTAACAGATTTTCTTATGTGATAACTCCATTTAACAGAATTCTTAGGTTAGCGCATTTGCACAGTCTCAGAATATCATATAATTATTATATCTGTTATTTCATGTTTTAAATATTAGAAATATTTTAATTAATCAACTGAAGCAGAAATTCTCAACTGTGTTCAGGTCTTAAAATCCATACACTGAGAAGAATATTTAAAGTATTTGCTTCAGTTCTGAATACAACACTTGCTAAATAATAACAAATTAAGATATCAATAATAGTTCATTAATTTAAAGTAGGCACGCTTAGGTTTATGTTTTATATTTTTCAAAGGTATTTACTGTTTTCCTTTCTTTTCCTACAGTCTACTTAGTTTGCTTTTACTTGATGGCATTTGTCTTTATTTAACAGAATAGTTATTCCCTTGACTATTCTCTGGAAAATTTTACTATACATTTAATATGTGATATGAATTGATTCTTCTCAGAAATTTAACTGATTAAGCAATCTTAGGGAAAATCTTCCATTTTAGTTTTTTTAAAGTATATTTTATTGATTATATTGTTACAATAGTTCCAATTTTTTCCCCTTTGTTACCCTCCACCCAGCAACCCCCTCCCCTGTCCCTCCCTTCCCCCACATTCAGTCCCCACTCAGATATCCATGTCCGTGAGTCATTTATACATGTTCTTCGACTAGACCCTTCCACTTCTCTCCCTCCCACCTCCCCCCTTGTTACTGTTAGTCTACTCCTTGTTTACATACCTCTGGTTCAATTTTGCTCATTTGTTTGTGTTTGTCATTAGTTTCCTGTAATAGGTGACAGCATAAGGTATTTTTCTTTCATTGCCTGGCTTATTTCGCTAAGCATAACTTAGGTTGTTTCGCTAAGCATAACTTAGGTTGGCTATTGTAAATAGTGCTGCTATGAACATTGGGGTGCATAGGTTCTTTTGAATTATCCTCTGCAGCACAAGTTGTTTATTGATTTGTTGATGATGGCCATTCTGACTGGTGTGAGGTGGTATCTCATTGTGGTTTTTATTTGCATCTCTCTGATGGCTAGTGATGTTGAGCATTCTTTCATATGTCTAAGGACCCTCTGTATGTCCTCTTTGGAGAAGTGTTTGTTCAGGTCCTTTGCCCGTTTTTTAATTGGGTTGTCTGCCTTCTTGGTGTTGAGTCGTATTAGTTCTTTATATATTTTGGAGTTCAATCCCTTGTCTGAGATATCATTGGCAAACATATTTTCCCATATGGTTGGTTTCCTTTTCATCTTGCTGATGTTTTCTTTAGCTGAGCAGAAACTTTTCATTTTGATGAAGTCCCATTTGTTTATTCTTTGCTTTATTTCCCTTGCTTTAGGAGATATATCAGTGAAAATGTTGCTACATGGGATATCTGAAAATTTCCTGCCTATGTTTTCCTCTAGGACTTTTATGGTGTCACAGCTTACATTTAAGTCTTTGATCCATTTTGAGTTTATTCTGGTGTATGGTGTAAGTGTGTGGTCTAGTTTCATTTTTTTTTTTTTTTTTTTTTTGCATGTCCCTGTCCAGTTCTCCCAACACCATTTGTTGAAGAGGCTCTTTTCACTTCATTTGATGTTCCTTTCCCCTTTGTCAAATATTAGTTGACCATATAGACCTGGGTTTCTTTCTGGGCTCTCTATTCTATTCCATTGATCTAGATGTCTGTTCTTATGCCAGTACCAGACTGTTTTGATTACCGTGGCCTTGTAGTATAGTTTGATATCAGGTATTGTGATTTCTGCTACTTTGTTCTTCTTCCTCAAAATTGCTGTGGCTATTCAGGCTCTTTTTTGGTCCCACATAAATTTTTGAAGTATGTTTTCTAGGTCTATGAAAAATGTCATTGGTATTTTAATAGGCATTGCATTGAATCTATAAATTGCTTTGGGTAGTATGGACATTTTAATGATGTTGATTCTTCCCATCCATGAGCATGGTAGATGCTTCCATTTATTTGTATCTTCCTTAATTTCTTTCTTTAGTGTTATGTAGTTTTCTGAGTACAGGTCTTTTACCTCCTTGGTTAAGTTTATTCCTAGGTAGTTTATTTTTCTTGTTGCTATGGTAAATGGGATTTTTCTTTCAGTTTCTATCTCTGAGATTTTATTGTTGGTGTACAGAAATGCCTTTGATTTCTGAATATTGACTTTGTACCTTGCTCTTTTGCCGAATTCACTTATTAGTTCGAGTAGTTTTTTGTGGAGTCTATAGGGTTTTCTATGTACACTATCATGTCATCTGCAAATAATGACAGTTTTACTTCCTCTTTTCCAATTTGGATGCCTTTTATTTCTTTTTCTTGTCTGATTGCTGTGACTAGAACTTCCAAGACTATGCTGAATAGGAGTGGAGAGAGTGGACATCCTTGTCTTGTTCCTGACCTCAGGGGAAATGCTCTCAGTTTTTGCCCATTGAGTATGATGTTGGCTTCAGGTTTCTCTTATATGGCCTTTATTATGTTGAGGTATGCTCCCTCTATTTCGATTTTGCTGAGAGTTTTCATCATAAATGGGTGTTGTACTTTATCAAAAGCTTTTTCTGCATCTATTGATATGATCATGTGGTTTTTGTCTTTCATTTTGTTTATGTGGTGTATTACATTTATTGATTTGCAAATATTAAACTATCCTTGCATCTCTGGATGAATCTCACTTGATCGTAGTGTATGATCTTTCTAATGTGTTGCTGGATCCGGTTTGCCAATATTTTGTTGAGGCTTTTAGCATCTATGTTCATCAGTGATACTGGCCTGTAGTTTTCCTTCTTTGTTGTGTCTTGACCTGGTTTTGGAATTAGGGTAATACTGGCTTCATAGAACAAGTTTGGGAGTCTTCCCTCTTCTTGTATCTTTTGGAATAGTCTGAGGAGGAAAGGAGTTAGTTCTTTCCTAAATGTTTTGTAGAATTCACCTGTGAAGCCATCTGGTCCAGGGCTTTTGTGTGCCAGGAGTTTTTTGATTACCGCTTCAATTTCACTAGTTGTTATTGGTCTATTCAGGCTTTCTGCTGCTTCTTTAGTTTTGGAAGACTATATGTTTCCAGAAATTTGTCCATTTCATCTAGGTTGTCAAATTTCTTACCGGTTGTTCATAATAATTTCTTACAATTCTTTGTATTTCTGTTGTATCGAATGTGATTTCTCCTCTTGCGTTTCTGATTTTATTTATTTGGGTCCTCTCTCTTTTTTTCTTAATTAGCCTGGTTAAAGGCTTGTCAATTTTGTTTATCTTTTCAAAGAACCAGCTCCTACTTTTGTTGATCTTTTGAATTGTTAGTTTAGTCTCTGTGTCATTTAGCTGTGCTCTGATATTATGATTTCCTTCCTTCTACTTGATCTGGGCTTTGTTTATTGTTCTTCCTCTAGTTCTTGTAGCTGTAGGGTTAAATTTTTTATTAGAGATTCTTCTAGCTTTTTTAGGTAGGCCTGTATTGCTGTGAACTTTCCTCTGAGCACTGCTGTGCCCCACAGGTTTTAGGTTGTTTTGTGTTCATTATCATTAGTGTCCAGAAACTTTTTGATTTCTTCCTTGATGTCATTGTTAACCCATTAATTATTTAATAGCATGTTATTCATTCTCCATGTGTTTGAATGTTTTTGAGTTTTTTCCTTGAGGTTGATTTCCAATTTTAAGCCATTGTGATCTGAGAAGATGCTTGACATAATTTCAATTTTCTTGAATTTGTTGAGGTTTGTTTTGTGTCCTACCATGTGGTCGATCTTTGAAAATGTTCCATGTGCACTTGAGAAGAATGTATATTTTGCTTCTTTGGGGTGAAAAGTTCTATATATATTGACTAAGTCCATTTGATCTAGAGTGTTGTTCAGTGCCTCAATATCTTTGTTGTTTCTTTGCTTCGAAGATCTGTCTATTGTTGACAATGGGTGTTAAAGTCCCCTACTCTGAGTGTGTTGCTGTCTATATCTTTCTTGGAGTCTTTCAAAATTTTCCTTACATATTTGGGTTCTCCTAAGTTGGTGTATATATATTTATAAGGGTTATATCTTCTTGATAAATTTTTTCCTTAAGTATTATGAAATGTCCTTCTTTCTCTTTTAATGGTCTTTGCTCTGAAATCTGTTTTGTCTAAATATTGCTACACCAGCTTTTTTTTCATGTCCATTTGCTTGAAATACTTTTTTCCATCCATTCACTTTCAGTCTGTGTAGATCTTTTGTTCTAAGGTGGGTCTCTTGTAGACAGCATATATGTGCGTCATTCTTTATAATCCATTCAGCAACCCTATGTGTTTTGATTGGAGCATTTAATTCATTTACATTTAAGGTTATTACCGATAAGTACTTATTCATTGTCATTTTCCGCCTTTGTACTCGTGTTCCTCTCTGTCTCTCTCTGTTTCTTCATCTTCTTAAAGCAGACCCTTTAGCATCTCTTTCAATGCTGGTTTGGTGGAGATGTATTCTTTTAGCCTTCTTTTGTCTTGGAAACTCCTTATTTCACCTCCATTTTGAATGAGAGCCTTTCTGGGTAGAGTATTCTTGGTTGTAGGCCTTTGTTTTTCATTGCTTGGAATATTTTTTGCCATTCCCTTCTGGCTTGTAGTGTTTCTGCTGAGAAATCTGATGATAGCCTTATTGTAGCTCCCTTGTATGTTATTAGTTGTTTCTGTCTTGCTTCTTTTAGGATTCTCTCTTTGTCTTTGAATGTTGCCATTTTAATTATGATGTGTCTTGAAGTGGGCCTGTTGGGGTTCATTTTCATTGGGACCCTCTGTGCTTCCTGGACTTGCGTGACTCTTTCTCTCCTCATGTTAGAGAAGTTTTCTGTCATTAGTTTTCAAAGAGGTTTTCTATCCCTTGCTCTTCTTCTCCTTCTGAAGTTCCTATGATACGGATATTATTACATTTCATGTTGTCCTGCAGCTGTCTTAGAGCCTCTTCAGTCTTGTTCATTCTTTTTTCACTTTGTTGAACTATCTGTGAGTTTTTGTCTACATTGTCCTCCAGCTTGCTGATCCGATCTTCTGCTTCCTCTAGCCTGCTTTTAATTCCTTCTACTGTGTTCTTCAATTCAGAGATCGTATTCTTCATTTCCTCCTGGCTCTTATTGATAGCTTCTATGTCCTTTTTCATGCTGGTGTAATTCTCAGTAAGTTCCTTGTAGTTTTTCTGGAGTTCCTTGTAGTTTCCCTGGAGTTCTTGGTAGTTGCCGCTGAGCTCATTGAGCTTCTCCATAATCCATGTTTTGAATTCCATATCTGATAGTTTGCTCCCCTCTATTTCATTTAGCACTCTTTCTGGGGATTCTACCTTTCCTTTCGATGGGGGGTTGTTTCTCTGTCTCCCCATTTTTGTGACTCCTATTGTTTGTTGGTGCTTATTAGAATGATCTGCACTTCCTGGATCTGCTTCTGGTGGTGTCAGATCATCTACCAGTCTGGCCCTAGGCAGCCTGTTGGAGACTTCCAGGGATCTACTGCCTTTGTCTAGCTTCTTTAGTTGTTAATCTATTCAATCTGTGATTAGCCGTCAGGTTTAAGGACTGTGGGTGTGGCAGCTTAATTCCTGTAGGCAGGGCTTTTGTTTCCCCTCAAGCTGATGCCACTTGGAGGGGAATGGTTTGCCTGTAGTACTGGGGATGAGTCAGCACTGGGACCTGGTCAGCTGCTCCCCTAGTTCTCCCTTCAAAGCCACCACACCAAACTCTCCCTAAGTGTTTCCAGTCCTCTCTGCCTTCCCTCTGCTTGAGCCCAGGGTAAGTGGGGGCCAAAATATTTTAGTATGTGATCCACTTAAGAGCTTTTTTTCTCCTGCTGTTTCTCTCTGGCTAGCAAGAAACCCTGTGGCTTTTCGCTTTTCACAGCTGGATACTATTTTACTTTTTACTCTGTTGCTGTAGGCTGGGAAGCCCAGCTGGGGGTTTAGACCCTGCCCTTCTTAGGGGGAACCCCTGGCTGCTGAACTGTTTCTCAGTTTCTTCAGCTGCCGCTTGTGGGGGCCCAGCCAGCCCTTCCACATCTCCGCACTCCCTACTGGTCAAGTTGTGATGTAGGGCCTTTTCTGTCTCTCCGTGTTTATAAGACTTCTCTCCAGCTAGTTTTCGGTTGGTAATTCCAGATGATTTCTCCAAAATTAAGTTGTAAATCCAGACTAGTCCTGGGAGGAGGTTAGTGTAGTTTCCACTTACTCCTCCGCCATCTTGGATCCTCCAGTTTCTCTTCCATTTTAGTTTTAAAAGATATCCTATCTCTACTCTTTTTGGTCCAAAAACTTTCACGGAAGGCCGACTTTGGCTCTGCAGTAAAATAGACGGGGTTTTTACCTCAGGATCTGGGCAAGTTGGTTACACTTTTCAAGACTTTGTTTTCAATATATAATTCTTAGGAGTTTTGTGAGGTTGGATTTATATCTGCTCCATAAATATTAACAATTTTTATTTCTTAATAATACTAATAGTATTTTTAGTACTAGTGAGTAGTTATTGTTAGATCTTTAAAACAAAAAGTCATTTTAGAATATTTTGACAGTTTAACTAGCACAAGTATTTGGTAGACTTGAAAAACAAATAACAATGATTAAACTTGTTTTTTATATGTTAACATTTTAAAACAAGTTAGGTTATGAACATTTTAAAGCAAGTTAGGTTAAAGTATAGAGATGTATTTTTACAGCATATAGTTTTCCTAAAACATGAATTTCAAGCACAAATTTAATTTTAAGTACACGTTATAATAAAAACCTGGGGCAAATTTCATAAAGTGATGTGAAGAACAATATACAAGCTATATAGAAAGTATAATATATTTGGTGTTACTGGTGAATGAGTTTGTAGCTTTGTCTTCTCTGAATCATCTTAGTTCTTTTATTATTTCTATTCAAGTAACTAAAATGATACATTTTTACTTTTCAGTCACTCAAGACTGCTTGCAACTGATTGCAGACAGTGACATGCCTACTATACGAAAAGGTAATAAAATAGTCCCTGTAATTTTTCCACTTAGAATTCAGTATATTTCAATTGTGAATTTCAAGTCCAAAGACTATATTCAGATCTCAGCTCAAATCAACTCTCTTCCTCTAAACTTTAGTTAGATGTAAAATAATAAACAAATTTATTCAAAGTAATTAGGGAATAAATATTTAGGTTAATCTAATATTTTACAATAAACTTATCTTAGAGATACTAATACTTAGAAATTTTAAATAATTAGCATATGATGAAACAAAATCAATACTAAAGTAAATTTTATTTTTTATTATTTAGAAATTATTTTGGCTTCTACAATGCCTCAAGGTCATCTTCACGAATATTAATTGTCCTATTAGGTTGTAAAAATCATAGTAAGATGAAGTAAAACCAAAGATATCATAAACATCTTAATTAATTTATTAATAATGATATATGTACAAGTAAGTAATATAAAATATTATGATAAATCTTCAATGTGAAAGCATTGCTTTATATTTTACATATAATAGTTAAGAATATACAGTATTATATTACTGTGTGAGCACTGGAGCTCAGCAGTGACTGAGATACCTATGGTTCCTTACATTCATGGAATTTACCTTCTGATGAGGGAAAAACAGAAAATAAAATGAACAAATAAAATGTAACTGCTGCTCATAAAATTAAATGCTATTGAGAAAAATAAAGCAGGCAGGGGGCAAGGGAATGTTTGGGCTGTGAACCATAAAAGGGAGTTCAAAATGTCAGGAAGTTAAGCTGGAGCCAGGAAAGGGGAAACAAGAACAAGTCCAGATAATTAATTTGGATTGGATTTTGTAATGTTTCCCAGGAGTGCTATCTTGCATCTGTATTTTTCTCTGTGACTTTAATTATTTTAAATGTAACACAAATATTAAACCACTTGAAAATCCATTATTACTTATTACTCTGCATTTTCCAAAGTCATATGTTTGTAACTTTTAATAGGCAATTAATTGTTTCCTAAGAATTGAAATTAAGCCAGAAAAGACCCTAAGGACCAAAGATAAAATTTGAAAAATATATAACTTAGAAATGATTTGTTTTACTCATTTGGCCAAAACCAAATGCTATGAATCACACAAAAAGATACAACTGATACTCCATTGTGAGTATGAATTGCACAGTGTTGTCATCTTTTTGGCATGGTGGCCGCTCTCCACTGATCCATGGTGCTCAGCTGAGTGCTTTGCCCTTTGGACCCATGGATTGGCCTTGTGGTGCCAGCAAGCCTTGGACAGTATGTAAATGTGAGTGAGCATGTACATTTCAGCAGTACTGCTTCACTGTGCCCTGTAAGTTTCAGTATGTTGTGTTTCCATTTTTATTTGTCACAAGATATTTCTTAATTTACCTTTTATTTTTTTGCCCATTAGTTGTTCAGTAGTGTGTTGTTTAACATTCATGCATTTATGAATTTTCCAGTTTCTCTCCTCTTATTAAGTTCTAGTTTCAAACCATTGTTGTTGAAAAAGATACTGGATATTATTTCAGCCTTTTTAAGTTTGTTGAGGCTTAGTTTGCACTCTAACATTTCATCTATTCTGGAGAATTTAACTTGTGCACTTAAGAAGATTGTATATTCTGGTACTACAAAATGGAATATTCTGTATCTGTTAAGTTCAATTAGTCTCATATAGTGTTGTTCAAGTATTCTATTTCCATATTGATTTTCTTTTGGATAATCTATCTGTTGTTTGAAATGGGGTATTGAATTCTACTGTTACTGCATTGTTGTCTTCTCCTTCTTTAAGAGTTCTTAATATTTTCTTTATATATTTAGAGTCTCCAATATTGAGTGCATATATATATATATAATATATATATATATATTTATATATGTTTATTATATCCTCTTGATTGTCATCATATAATGCCTTTCTTTGTTTCTTCTGACAGGTTTCAAACGTCCATTTTGTCTGATATAAGAATTGCCACTTCTCTCTTCTGTTTACTGTTTGCCTAGAATATAGTTTTCTAACCTTTCAGCTTCATCTCATCTGTGTCCTTAAAGTTAAAGTGAGTTTCTTGTAGGCAACACATGGTTGAGTTTTTAAAAAAATCCATTCAACCATTCTATACTTTTACTTTTCCCTCCTCCACACTTAATGTTATTGATGTGACAATGTATATCTTTTTATATTGTGGAACTATTAAATTATTGTAGTTATAGTTTTTTAAAATGCTTTTGTCTTTTAACTCTTACAATAGAGAGAAAGTGATTTACAGCTCATTTCAGCCTTTTACTTCACATTGTTTACTGGAGATTTGTTTCCTTTCTTTGATTGTGTTGTGCTTTTTTGATTCTTTATATTCCTTGTAGATTTATTTTGTCATTTGTACGTTTGAAGAAGCAGTTACCTCTTTCAGTCTTCCTGGACTGATTTTGACTGGGAGGCGTGTGTTGGTCAGCAGTGCTTGGTATCAACCACTCTAAGGCTGGGGACAAGATCCCCTTTGCTTTCTTTTTTCTGTCCTGGAGGAAAAGCATCAGTTCTCTCCTTTTTCTCAATCATGATAAAAATGTTGACTGTAAGAGGATGGCCTCCCCTTTTCTTTGTTTGTCACTGTATCTGGGACTAAGCTCTTTTGGTTTTCCAGTGCTCTGTGTGAGACAAGGTAGAAACCAACTTTCCAGAAGGCTCTCTTACTATTCTTCCATGGGATAATCATGGAATAAGGCAATCTTCTTGGTTCTGAGCTAATCCTGTTCAGGGGAAGGACTGATGTGAGTACACTGAAATTGCTCTTCTTACCCATATAAATATGGCTGCTTCTTACTTTGTGCTCCTTTCGGTTGCTTCTACTTCTTAGCTAGATTCTGAATTTCTCCTTAAGGTATTTTGGTTTCAATATTATTGTTAAGGCAATGTTTCCATGGAGGGGTGATGTATAAGGCTTTCTATTGTATTTTGCCATCTTGCTGACATTAGCCCTTACGCAGAACTTTAACTATACAGTATTTCCTCACTTATCACGGGTATTACGTTCTAGACCCCCTGCCCCCCGTGAAGTAGGAAACTTACATTTATTCTACCTTATTTTAACAACATATGTACACAATACTGCAAAATCCTGCAATATAGTGAAAAATCCATGATAAATAATTAAATATAATATTTTTTAAAAATCCCCTGATACAGTGAAGCCGCAATAAGTGAACTGCGATAGAGCAAGGGACTACTGCGCTATAAAAGATGTAGTCTTTGTTTATTGAGTTTAATGTCTGGGCTTCCTTAGGAATGGTTTCTGCCAATTTCTTTTTTTTTTTTTTCTGTGAATGATGGATAATTTTCTGTTTGTTTATATGCTTTGTATTATTCTTTGAAAATTGAATGATTTAAATACTACACTGTGGTAAGTCAGGAAATTATATTTTTTTCCATCCCATGGGATTGGTGTTGATGGCTATGGGCTACAGTTGTCCATTTGTGTATTGATTTTCCAAAATTATTTTTGCAAAGATTGTATTTCTTGTCCTCTGTGACCACTGAACTCTTTATTTTTTTGTTATCTCTGTGGTCACCCTGGTATTTTTTTCATAGAATATTATTTATTAGTGAAGACTAATTAGGGCATATATCAACATATAGTTTAATATTTTAATGTTGATTGAAAAGTCATTATAAAATGATAGGTATGATTTTTAAAAGTAAAACATTTTATTTTTAGATATTTATATAGAAATATGTAAGTTAAAAGTCATTAAACTGATTTGATTTTTTACTTAAATTAATAATTTTTACAATTAAAAAAATTTCAATTACAGTTTACATTCAGTATTATTCTGTATTAGTTTCTGATGTAGAGCATAGTGGTAAGGCAATCATGTGCATTACAGAGTGGTCCCCCAATATTTCAAGAACCCACGTAGTACCATGCATAGTTAGTACGATATTATTGATAATATTTCCTATACTGTAATTCACATCACTGTGACTGTTCTGTAACTACCAATTTCTGCCTCTTAATCCCTTCACTTTTTCACCCAGCCCCTTGAATCCCCTCCCCTCTTTCAACTATCAGTCTGTTCTCTGTATCTATGAATCTGTTTCTCTTCTATTTTGTTCTTTATATTACACATATAAATGAAATCATACAATATTTCTTTCTTTATCTGACTTATTTGACTTAGCATAATACCCTGAAGGTCCATCCATGCTGTTGTAAAAGGTAAAGTTTCATTCATTTTTATGGCTAAATAGTACTCTTTTGTGTATATGCATCACAGCTTTCTTAGGCACTCATCTACTGATGGGCACTTGGGTTGATTCCATATCTTGGCTGTTATAAATAATGCTTCAGTGAACATAGGGATGCATATATTCTTTCAAATTAATGTTTTGGGATTCTTCAGATATATTCCCAGAAGTGGCATTGCTAGGTTATAAGACAATTCAATTTCATTTTTAATTTTTTGAGGAACCTACACACTGTTTTCCATAGTGTTTGCACCAATCTGCATTCCCACCAACAGCGCACTAGGACTGCCTTTCCTCCACATTCTCATCAACACTTGTTGTTTGTTGATTTATTGATGATAGCCATTCTGGTAGGTGTGGGGTGATATCTCACTGTGGTTTTCATTTGCATTTTTCTGATGATTAGTGACCATGAGCAACTTTTCATATATCTATTGGTTATCTGCATGTATTCTTTAGAGAAGAGTCTATTCAGGTCTTTTGTCCAATTTTTAATTGGGTTGTTTGTTTTTCTGGTGTTGAGTTGACTGAGTTCTTTATAAAATTTGGATATTAACCTCTTATCTTATGGATTGTTAGCAAATATCTTTTTGTTTTGTTGTTGGCTGTCTTTGCTGTGCAAAACTTGTTTTAGTTCATTGTAGTCGCATTTGTTTATTTGTTCATTTCCTTTACCCAAGACAATATGTCAGAGATTTTTTAAAATTTCTAATCCTATTCCTGACAGAGGCTTACTTAAATACCAACAACAACCACAGCAACAACACAACCAAAGTACTACCCTTTTCTTAGCAGATTGGCTCTGAGCTGGGAAATTGCGTCAACATTTAGCCAGGCTGCTGAAATTCTGCCTCAAACTTCCCCTCCCACTTATGTAGAGACTGAATATCAATTAGAGGTGTTAGCTTAGGATTTTTTTCAGTTCTTTTCTGAACACGCTTCTGACTCTGAGCATGATGCAGGTTGCATTACAGATTCCTTAGTGTATACAGTAGCACATGAAAGCTCTTACTTCCTTTTTTTCTAAAAGTATATTTTATAGATTATGTTGTTACAGTAGTTCAAATTATTTTCCCCTTCACTCCCCTCGACCCAGTACCCATTTCTCTCCAACAATCTCACTCCGCCTTAGTTCATGTACATGGGTCGTGCATATAAGTTCTTTGGCTTCAACTTTTCCTATATTATACTTAACTTTGCCCTATTTTGTACCAACTAATTATACTTATTAATCTTCGTACCATATCCCCATTTCTCCCCCTCCTCCCTCCCAGCTGATAACCCTCCAAATGATCACTATACCTATGATTCTGTTCCCATTCTGGTTTGTTTTGTTGGATTTTGTTTTGTTGGATTTTGTTTTTATTTTTTAGATTCAGTTGTTGATAGTTGTGAGTTTGTTGTCACTCCAGTGTTCATAGTCTTGATCTTCTTTTTCTTAAGTAAGTCCCTTTGACATTTCGTATAATAATGGCTTGGTGATGATGAGCTCCTTTAGCTTTGCCTTGTCTGGGAAGCACTTCATCTGCCCTTCCATTCCAAATGATAGCTTTGCTGGATAGAGTAATTCTGGTTACAGGTTGCTTTTGATCACATTGAATACTGCTTGCCAGTCCCTTCCTGCCTGCAAAGTGTCCTCTGAGAAATCAGCTGATAGTCCTATAGGCAACCCCCTGTAGGCAACTCTCCACCTCTCTCTTGCTGTCCCCAGGACTCTGTCTTTATCTTTCACATTTGGCACCTCAATCATGATGCATCCTGGTGCAGTCCCCTCTGGGTCCACCTCGCCTGAAACGCTCCATGCTTCCTGGACCTTTATGTCCATCATCTTCACAAAATTTGGAAAGTTTTCCTCATTTTTTTCAATTCTTGCTTCCTTATTCTGCCCTGGTTGACTGCTTTTTTCTTCCTTATGTGAAATCATTGATTTGAACTCCGGTATCCTTCCCTTCACCATTGGTTTTGTGTGGATTTTCCTGCATTTCACTTAGCATAGCCTTCACTTCTCTTATGTGTTTGCTGTACTCAAGCATATCTGTCAAGCCTGTGAGCATCTTTATCACCAGTGTTTTGAATTCTGCGTCTGTTAGGTTGTCTAGCTCCTCATCTGTTAGGTTGGCTATCTCCTTGTCACTTAGTTCTCCCACTGGAACCTTGATCCATTCCCTCTTTGGGGCCATACCTCTCTGTCTCCTCATTCTGACAGGCTCCTGTGTTTGTGTGCCTCTGCATCCCAGGTAGAGTTGTTGCTCCTGTTTTGTTGTAAGGGGTGGAGCCTTAGGGATTCGTCAGTACAAGATGACCTGTTTCACCACGTTTTGGCACTGTATGTGGGGGAGGGGCCTGAGAGGGAACAATGCCACCTACCCAGCACTCGTCCCTTTTCCAGGCACCTCTCCCCACCAAACTGGTGCCCACCTAGCTGCTGCCCTGGCCATCGTTCCTAGAGTGGGTGGGTCTGCGGACGTTCTAGGACCGTGACAGCCCTTTAAATAAGCAGACTCTGCTGAGAGACTGGCAGTTTCTGCCTCCACCCCAACCCCCACTGGTCTGCACAGTCAGAAGCAATGAGGCTTGATTTTCCCCAGTTGCTGGGACGATGAGCTGCAAGGTCCAGTGAGGAGCTGGGAATGCTCCTCAGGTGTCCCTCCTGACTTTTTAAAATGTGTTACTGTGCTTTCCACTGGCCTGCCACTCCTGCCGCTACTGCCACTACTGCCGCCACCACATTGCATCCTCTCCAACCCAGCTCTGCCCCTCCTACCTGTCTGCATGAGATTTCTTCTTTATATCTTTGTTTACTGGACTTCCATGCAGCTTGATTTTCTGGAACTTCTTGTTGTTTTTTTAGTTTTGAGGTAGTTGTGTTCTTTCTTAGTTGTGGAGGGAGACGCAGCGTGTCTGTCTATGCCTCCATCTTGGCTGGAAGTCCTAGAAATACTGAAAGCTCTTACTTCTTTAAGTATCTTCTTCCTTAGGCTTTTGGTTAATCTGCAACCTGCTCCATGTGATGGAAGATGGAAGATGGTAGCTGAATAAGAAAAAATGCCATAATACTTCCTTACTGAAATTTAACAGCCTTTTTTTTTTCTTTTCATTAAATGCTCTCTTGGTACTTTAAGTTTTTTACATACATACATATTTTATATATAGATTGTATACATCCAAAACTGTCCATGAGTTTTTGCCAGCTCAATTGCTGTTTCAGTGAAGGAACTTATTTTTTTGAGCTTTCTACTCTGCCATTTTTCATTACATCATTCTGACATCTGTACTTATACCTTTAGACAATTGTATCTATTGGTTTTCTACTCTGGTCTATGATAAAATTAATATGACTCCTCTTTATCCTCTCTATCTTCCTGTACACCACAGGATTTTTGGGTAGCGATATTATATTTCTTAACTTTTGTCTATTTACTATTAAAATGTTCATACTTTTATTAATTGATCTGTCAACTTTAATTTATATCCTTTGAATCCCAGGTGTTAGAAATGAGACAGTTGATTAATTTTACTACCAACATTTTTTCCTCTTCTACTTCCTATACTTGTTGTTATATAATTTCTACATTGTCATGACATAAAACTGTATTATCGTTTCTGCCAAACAGTTCTTTTTATGTGTTTTTATCTTGGCTCTGCAGATTAATATATTCAATACTTATTGCTATAGTTTCCTCATTTTTGCCTTAGTTTGCTGAATTTAATTCTCTGCTAGTTTACTCAAAATGAGCTCATGAGAACAATAGTCACTAAGTATTTGCATTGAGAAAGCTGTCTCTTTTTAGTTTTTATACTTTAAGGAAAGATGTCTAGATATAAAATTCTCAGTTTACTCTTTCTTTACTTGAGTATCCTATAGAAATTTCTTCACTGTCTTTTGACACTATATGTACTTTGAAAAAAAAACTAAGAAAAGTGTTTCTTCTCATAAGTGGCTTGACTTTCTTGTCTTGTTACATAAAGAATTATGTACTTACCTTAAAAATATAACAGTTATTTTAATATATATCTCAGAATTTACTGTTGTGGTAAGTAGAATAAGTGTTCACACCCTAATCCCTGAAACTTGTGAGTATATTACTTTACATGTTAAAGGGACTTTGCAAGTGTGAGGGGAGGGGTGGGTTATAAGATTGGGTGAAAAAGATGAAGACATTAAGCAAAAAAAAAAAAAAAAAAACATAGACATGGATTTTGGTATAGTAATTTTCAGAAGGAAATAGGTGAGGTGGTAGAAGAGGGTATATGAGTGTTATATGGTAATGGAAAGAGACTTGAATTGGGGTGGTGAACACAGTGCAATATGTAGACAATGTTTTATAGAACTGTACACCTGAAACTTATACAGTTTTATTAACTAGTGTCAATAAACTCATATCTTTTTGAGTCATATGTCATAAAAGAATTAAAAAGAATTAAATAAAAAAATAAGGAACTTGGAACAGGAGCAACACAGAGGTTAACACAGACAGGAGACTTCTGACCAAGATGGAGGCCTAGACTAACACATTCCGTCTCCCTCCACAACTAAGAAGGAATACAACTACTGCAAAACCAGAAATAACCAGAAGTTCCAGAAAATAAATGGAAGTCTAATGTGTGAAGTTATAAAGAAGTGGTGCTTGTCTGGACAGGTAGGAGGGGTGAAGCCAGAGTGGAGAGGCCAAGTTGTGCTGACGGTGGCAGCAGTGGCAATGGCGGCAGGACAGCAGTAAGTACAGACACCCATATTTAAGGGGAGGCAAGAAGAACCTGGGGAGCACCCCCGGCTGTAGACCAGACCCATCATTTTGCGATTTCAATGCCATGGAAGACAGACCCCCATTGCCTTGGACTGTGAGGCCCAGAGGGAGTAGGGATGGAGGAGGAGGCTCCCAGTCTCTCAGCAGAGAGTGAATGACAGGAATCCATTTTGGACCCCCATCTCCACACAAAATACCACAGCATGGTGAGAAGGGTCACCTGGTTGTGATGAGTGCACGGAGCTCTGCCCCCTATAGCATAGGAGGTGTGACAGCCCTGCCCAGGAAGCAAAGGTAAACACAAAACTGTCAGGATGGCACAGATCATGATAGAGATCCTGGTGATGCAGCTGACCGGACAGCAAATATCTAATCTAGCTAAACAGCAGATAGGAGATCTTTCTGAGGCACAGTTCAGAGCTTTGGTTATAAAAATGCTTACAGGCCTAACAGCAGATCTTAAACAAGATACGGAAGGAATGAAGGCTAGTCCTCCTGAAATGAACAAAAACACATACAAAACTAGTGGTGAGGGAAAGAAAACCAGGGATCAAATCAACAAATCGGAACATAGGGAAGGAAAAAACAGTCAAC
Organism: Furipterus horrens; assembly: GCF_987537825.1. Lineage (NCBI taxonomy): Eukaryota > Metazoa > Chordata > Mammalia > Chiroptera > Furipteridae > Furipterus > Furipterus horrens. The sequence goes on from NW_028327182.1 coordinate 67,034,009, forward strand.
CAGTACAGAAAGAGGAAACGAAAAGTGAGGAAAATAAGGAGAGATTCAGAAACCTACTGGGACAGCTCTAAGTGGGCCAACATCTGAATCAAAGGGTTGCCAGAAGGTGAAGAAGAAGAACTAGAAATTGAAAAAATATGTGAAAAAACAATGAAGCAGAACTTCCCTAACTTGGGGAAGGAAATAGATTTACAGGTCCAGGAAGCACAGAGAGTTAAAAAAAAACTGGACCCAGGGAGAACCACTCCCAAGACACATTATAATCAAATTGTCAAAAATTAAGGATAAAGAGAGAATCTTAAAAGCAGCAAGAGAGAAGAGAATTACGTACAAAAGGGTCCCAATAAGATTATCAGCTGATTTCTCAAAAGAAACTCTGCAGGCAAGAAGGGGCTGGCAAGAAATATTCAAAGTAATGAAAAGCAAAAATCTACAACCACAGTTACTCTATCCAGTGAAGCTGTCATTCAGAATAGAAGGTCAGAGAAAGTGCTTCCAGGACAAAGTAAAACTGAAGCAGTTCATCAGATTCAAACCACCGTTATATGAAATGTTAAAGGGACTTGTTTAGGAGAAAGAGGATCAAAACTATGAACATTAAAATGAAAACTGTATCACAACAACCAACAGCAGAAGCATTGAAACAAAGGCAAACTAAGTAGGCAACGAGAGTGGGAAAAGAATTATAAGTATGGGGAACATTTTGTGGGGAGGTTTGCAAGGAGGGGGAAGGGGGGAAAGGGAGGGAGGTGGTACAGAAATTAAGAAGCATAGTAGGAGAGAGTGGAGTAGACAGGAAGATGTTGAGAAGAACTATATGAACAACCAATGGACATGGACTAAGGAGGAGGGGGACAACTGGAGGGTGGGTCACTGGGTGGATGGGAACAAAGGTAAAAGAAATTGGGACAACTGTAATAGCATAATCAATAAAGCATATTTAAAATTGTTTTAAATGATAAGGAATTTGGAGAGATTACTCTGGCTCATTTAGGTGGACCCATTGTAATCACAAAGCTCCTTACAAGACAGATTTAGCAGGGTCAGAGTCAGAGAAGGCAGTGTGGTATCATAGAAGAATTCAAGTGATGTCCTTGCTACCTGGGTAGATGGAAGAAGCTATGAGCCAAGGGATGCAGGCAGATTGTAGAACTGGAAAAAGCAAGGGATGGAGTTTCCAGATTCCAGAAAAAAACAAAAACAAAACAAAACAAAAAAACCACAGACTTGCTAACATCTTGACTGTTGCACAATGAGACTTCTGATGTTTAGATTGTGAGATAATAAATGTGTGTTGTTTTAAGCCACTATATTTGTGACAGTTCATTACAGAATCAATAAGAAACTAATAAAACTATTCAGAATCAACTTTCCCTGGCATATGATGTTCTCTTTCAGTACATAGTAGCTCTTGTTGCCCTGCTTGACATTTTTTTGTGTTTTTTGACTCCAGGGTTCTAATTATATATAGGCTGATAATTCTTTCCCTGTCTTCCATACTATATTGTACTACATTTTTCTCAAATTATTAACTCCTTTTTATAATTTCCATCATATTTTATTTTGTGTAAAATCTATTTGCTCCTAATTTCCCAAGTGCTTTAGCTGACATAGAAACTTCTAGGATTGTCTGTAAGAAAGCTGATTTTTGTTGGCTCTTTGTGAGGTTTGCCACTACCAGGTTCTTTAGTTATTTTTTGTTGTTTCTTTTCTTTACTTCTGTATTTAGCCTCAATGTAATCTCATTTGCTTTTGTCATTCCTTGCAGCTATTTTGAAGAGCATAGATCTGTCTGTTTCTTTCATATGATTTACAGGAGGTAAAGAAGGATAGATGTATTTTGTTAATTATGTTGATAATGAGAGTCTCTTGCTTATTTCATTTCAACATAATTATTTCATAAAAACAATGATGAAATTTACTTTAAATCTCTCAATGGAATTTGATGCTTGATTATTCCCTTTTTCTTGAAACACATGCTTCTCTTGATTTGTTTCTCTACCCATGTTCCAACCTTTTTGGCCACACATTTTTAAACACTTTTGCAGATTACTCTTTTTAAAATTATATTTTATTAATTATGCTCTTACAGTTGTCCCAATTTCTTCCTTTTTGCCTCCCTCCACCCAGAAACCCCACCCCAATCCCTAAGTCAACCGCACACCTTTGTTCATGTCCATGGGTCATCTATATAAGTTCATTGGCTTCTTCATTTCCTATGCTCTACTTTACATCTCCATGATTATTCTATAACTAATAATCTGTGCTTCTCAATCCCTTACCTTTTCACCTATTCCCCTAATTGCCACCCCATCAGGCAGCCCTCAAAATCATTCTCCAGATTTATTATTGTGTTTCTCTTCTATGTGTTTGCTTAGTTTGTTTTTTAAGTTCAGTTGTTGATAGATGTGTATTTATTGCCATTTTAATGTCCATAGTTTTGATCTATTTTTTTTTTAAAGCCCATTTAACATTTCATATAATAGTGGTTTGGTGATGATGAACTCCTTTAGCTTTTTCTTGTCTAGGAAACTCTTGTGTTTTTTTGTTTTTTTTTTTAATAATTTGTTTGTTTGTTTATTTATTTGTAGAGAGAGGGGAAAGGAGAAAGAGAGGGAGAGAAACATCACTGTGTGGTTGTCTCTCACTCATGCCCCCAACTGGGGACCTGATGTGCAACCTAGTCATGTGCCCTGACTGGGAATCGAGCCAGTGACACTTGGCTTGCAGGCCAATGCTCAACCCACTGAGCCACAGCAGCCAGGGCTAACTGCCCTTTGATTCTACATGATAGCTTTGCTGGATAGATTAATCTAGGTTGTAGATCCTTGCTTTTCATGGCTTTGAGCATTTCTTGCCAGTCCCTTTTAGCCTGCAAAGTTTCTTTTGAGGTATTAGCTGACAGTCTTTTGAGAACGCCCTAGGTAGCTAACTGCTTTTATTTTGCTGCTTTTAAGATTCTATTTTTAACCTTTGGCATTTTGATTATGATGTGTCTTAGTGCGGGCCTCTTTGCATCAATCTTGTTTGGGACCCTCTCTGCTTCCTGGACTTGTATGTCTATTTCCTTAACCAAATTAGGAAAATATTCTTTCATTATTATTTCAAATACATTTTCAACTCATTGCTCTTTCTCTTCTCCTTCTGGCACCCCTGTGGTACGAATGTTGGTATGCATGAAGTTGTCCCAGGGATCCTTATACTATGTTCATTTTTTAATATTCTTTTTTCTTCTTGCTGTTCTGGTTGCTTGTTTTTTGCTTCCTTAAGTTCCAAATCATTAATTTGATTCTTGGCTTCATCCATGCTGCTGTTTCCCTGTAAATTTTTCTTTATTCTGGTTAGTATATTCTTCATTTTTTAAAAAAAAATTAATTTTATTATTTTTCTATTACAGTTGTCCCAATTTTCCTCCATTGCTCCCTCTGCCCACCCAGCCTACCCTTTTCTCACAGGCATTGCCCTCCCTGTTGTTCATGTCCATGGGTTATTTTTGGAATTCCTTTAATAAACCCTTCCTCTACTTATTCTCCTTCTCTCCCTCCCCTCCCAATAACTGTTATTCTGTTCCTTGTTCAGTTTTGTTCATTTGTTTGTGTTGTGCATTAGTCTCCTGTATCAAGTGATATCATACAGTATTTTTCTTTCATTGTCTGGCTTATTTCACTAAGCATGATTCTCTCTAGTTCCATCCATGCTGTCACAAATGGCAGGAGTTCCTTCTTTCTTTCTGCTGCATAGTATTCCATTGTGTAAATGTACCACAGGTTTTTTTTTTTTTTCAGATTTAATGTGTTTTATTGATTAAAATATTACATTTGTGCCAGTTTCCCTTCCCTCTGCTCCCCTCCACCCGGTGGCCCCCCTCCCTCCAGTTGTCCCCCCCTTTTAGATTATGTCCATTAGTTGTGCATACAGTTCCTCCCAACCTCTCTCCGTCTATTCCATTCCCTCCTACCTTGATCCCCAATTCCTATATCATCTCCCTCCCTTTCCCTATTCCCCCTCCCTATTGACCTCCCCCCAATATGCTTCCCGTACCCACAGTTCCTTTTCCACTCTCGTTGCCTATTTAGCTTGCCTTTGTTTCATCTCCCTAGCTTCTGTTTTTTTAAACCAGTCCCTTTAACATCTCATATAACAGTGGTTTGGATCTAATGAACTCTTTCAGTTTTATTTTGTCCTGGAAACACTTTCTCTGTCCTTCTATTCTGAATGACAATTTCGCTGGATAGAGTATTCGTGGTTGTAGGTTTTGGATTTTCATTACTTTGAATATTTCTTTTTTTTTTATTTTATTTTATTTTTTATTTTGGTTTTTCAATTACAGTTGTCCCCTTTTCCCCCAATTTCTCTCCCCCACCCAACCCACCCCCTCTCCCGCAATCATATCCCTCCCCGTTGTCCATGTCCATGAGTCTTTTACTTTGAATATTTCTTGCCAGTCCCTTCTTGCCTGTAGGGTCTCCCTTGAGAAGTCAGCTGATAGTCTAATTGGGACCCCTTTGTACATAATTCTTTTCTTCTCTCTTGCTGCTTTTAAGATTCTCTCTTTATCTTTAATTTTTGACATTTTGATTATAATGTGTCTTGGAGTGGTTCTCCCTGGGTCCAGTCTCTTGGGAACTCTCCTTGCTTCCTGGACCTGCAAGTCTATTCCCTTCCCCAAGTCTGGGAAGTTCTCCTTTATTATATTTTCACTCAATTTTTCAAGTTCTAGTTCATCTTCCTCATTCTCTGGCAAACCAATGATTCTTATGTTGGGCCTTTTATAGCTGTCCCAGAGGTTTCTGATCCTCTCATTGTTGCTTCCCATTTCCTCTCGCTGCATTGGTTGACTGCTTGTTCCTTCTCCATATTCCAGTTTGTTGAAATGAACTCTGGATTTTTTCTCACCTTCTATCTCGTATGCGGTTTTGTTCCTTTCGTTATGAAATTTTTTCGCTTCTTTCTTATCTTTTTCCTGCTCTTTTGTGAATTCTGTAAGCCCCCTGATAACAATGGCCCAGAACTGAGCCTCTGACAGGTTTCTTATCTGTTCATCTGTCAGGTTCTCTATCTGCTGTCTGGTGAGTTGTGTCACCGGGATTTCTATAGTTGTATGCCTCATTTTGACAGATGCGTTTTGTTTTCTTGGGCTGGCTGTCCGGGGCAGTGCCTGTGTACTCGTAATGACCCAGCGACCGGCGCCGTTTGGCGTCACAAATCAGCGACCGGCGCCTGCCTGTCCGCGACCTATTTCGCAGCCCTGTGGTGCTTTCTTTGGGGGCGGGGGTCCAAGATGGATTCACACAGTTATTCAGCTAGGAGACCGGGATCCGTCCTCCCGTCCCCCTGGGCCTCACTGTTCAAAGCGATGCGGTGGCCGCTCTCCCCAGCGCCGGAGTCGCGCACCGCCAGGGGCTTGCGCAGCCGGGATTCCTCGCCGGAGTCGCGCACCGCCAGGGGCTTGCGTAGCCGGGATTCCTCGCCGGAGTCGCGCACCGCCAGGGGCTTGCGCAGCCGGGATTCCTCGCCGGAGTCGCGCACCGCCAGGGGCTTGCGTAGCCGGGATTCCTCGCCGGAGTCGCGCACCGCCAGGGGCTTGCGCAGCCCGGATTCCTCGCGGAGTCGGCACCGCCAGGGGCTTGCGCAGCGGGGATTCCTCGCCGCCCGCCGCTCCGGGTGCGACCGCAAACAGCACTGCCCTCTTTAACTCTTACCTGCCCAAATGGCACCGCTGGTTTATAACTTCATATGTTGGACTTCCGTGTAGTTTTATTTTCTGGAAATTCTAGTTATCCTTTGTTTTGAAGTAGTTGTATTCCTCTCTAGTTGTAGAGGGAGACCTAGCGTGTCCGTCTAAGCCTCCATCTTGGCCGGAAGTCCTAATCCACTCATCTACAGATGGGCACTTAGGCTGTTTCCAGCACTTGGCTATTGTAAACAGTGCTGCTATGAACATAGGGGTACACAAGTTCTTTAAAATGGGGGTTTCAGGATTCTTCAGGTATAATTCTAGCAGTGGAATTGCTGATTCAAAAGGCAGTTCCATTTTTAGTTTTTTGAGGAAATTCCATACTGTTTTCCATCGTGGCTGCACTAGTCTGCATTCCCACCAACAGTGCACTAGGGTTCCCGACTGTCCACATTCTCACCAGCACTTGTTTGTTGATTTGTTGATGATGGCCAGTCTGACTGGTGTAAAGTTGTATCTTGACCCGTCCCGCAGGTCGAGCAACGAGGACCCTAGAGGGGGAGTGAGGATGAGAAAGGGGCAAGAGGCACAAAGAATGGAGACAAGACAGTGCTCTGATCAAGTCTCGTTTATTCTTAGTAAAAACAGCATTCTTATAGCTCAGGAGAGGAGGAATTTTTCACTAGGGAGGAGCGGAGCTGCAGCTGGGGCGTTATCTTGACAGATAAGAGTTACGATGAAGGACAGCAACTCCCAAGAAGAGAAAGAGGGAAGTTGCCCTTAATTAGGAGCAGACAACTGTTATGGGATAATGAGGCCATGCCAAGCAGAACTTTAGGATGCCGGTCAGCAAGACTTTAGCCGAGGAACTTTTTAGTTCCCCACAGGTCCCCCTTTTTTATTTTATTTAAGCTGAGAGCCTTGCGGGGACTGCGCCTGTCTTAGGTCGGGAGATCGCCACACGGAGCTAACCTTGCCTTACCCGTCATTGGTTATCTAGGGCAGCTTCATTTTTTGGCCAGATACCTGTCTTAGGTGGCGGCTGGCAATGCGTGTGGTCTCCGGTTGCCCGTCATTGACTGTCCAGTCCAGCTCACCAAGGCATTAGTTACGTGTATGAGCATCATAGTAAGTTGCAGTCTCAGCCTGTTCCAATTTGTGATAATGGACCTGTATTGGCTGCATTTTTATGGCATCTATTTGTTGCTTGATAAAGGCCATCACCTTATTGAAAAGGAAAGGTCCTAAGGATAGAAGCAGGAGTAGCCCTATGAGAGGTCCTAACAGTGGAAGGAGATAGGGAAGGACTCCATTTTGCGGCCCCCCCCAAGGCCACCTTCTATGTCCGGGCAAAAATGCAGTAGTACCCCGAGCAGCAGGATTACGTTCTTCTTGAACATGTCCTGAAATAGAAAATAAGGAAATTTTCCTCAGGGTAAATCCTTATCCCTGGGTTTAGTTGTGGTTATTTATTGTGTCAGACTTGCTATTTATTTGTTTAACCAGACGTTCCGGTAGCCATCTGGCGGACTTCATTTCTTTAGAGTAGATGCACACTGATCCTCGGCCCCAGATAAGTACTGGGTCTGGGCCATGCCAGGAATTAGTTAGTGGATCTTTCCACAAGACCGAAGCGAATTGCTTTTCAGTTTTGGTTTGCCAAAAGCGAGTGGCTGCAGACCGGCCACTAGCATCTAAATTTAAAAAATTGAGTATAAAAAGGGCATGGGAAAGGATGTTTCTTGGTGATCCCCTCGTGGGATACCATTCCCCCTTTTTAATTTTATTTAAAGTAATTTTAAGAGTTTGATTAGCCCTTTCTACTATTCCTTGCCCTTGTGGATTATAAGGGATACCTGTAATGTGTTGGATGTTGAGACGTTTGCAAAACTGAGAGAAATTAGAGCTAATGTATTCTGGCCCATTATTTGTTTTTAGTTGTTGGGGACATCCTAATACTGCAAAGGTGGCCAGCATATGACTAATTACATGTTTGGTGGCTTCGCCCGTTTGAAGGGAAGCAAAAATGAATCCACTATAGGTATTTATAGTAACATGTATGTATTTAAGATTGCCAAAGTCAGAAAAATGGGTAACATCCATTTGCCATAGAGCGTTAGGAATTAGCCCTCTAGGATTTACTCCTAGATGAGGGGTTGGTAAATGGATAGCACATGATGGGCAATTCTTTACTATTTGCCTAGCTTGTTCTTTTGTGATGTGATGCATAAGACGTAGTGTTTTTGCATTAAGGTGATGTAGTTGATGGCTATTTTGTGCAGCAGCGAGTTTGTCCTGAATGCTGTTATTGGCCACAAATAATTGAGAGACCTGGGGAGTTCGGGTGGCAAGATCAGCTTTTTGGTTTCCTTCAGCTAGGGGACCCGGTAATCCGGAATGAGCACGTAAGTGTTCAATGTAAAATGAATGTAACCTTTGAATGATTAATCTTTGTAATTGTCTAAACAGTTCTCCAGCATTGGAGGTGCTCTTTATTTGGCCAGCCGTCTTTAGTAAGGGTACAGAGTGTGCAATGTAAGCACTATCAGTGTATATGTTAAGCGGACGGTCAGGGAAAGCAGAAAAAACCGCCAGTACTGCTTGCAGCTCTGTTATTTGAGCAGAGGTGCTTTTGGTCATAAATGATACCTTTTTATCTAGATATGTGTAAGCTGCTTTGCCAGTGGACGACCCATTAGTGAATACTAACAAGGCATTTGCTATTGGCTGTGATGCTGTGCGTAGGGGAAAAACAAACTCATGCCTGTTAGCGAAATTAAGGAGTTTGTCTGGAGGATAGTGATTATCTAACGTCCCCTTAAAGGAAGCCAGAGAAATGGGCCAAGAATCAGTAGATTGCATGAGCCAATTAATTTGATCAAGGTTATAGGGTTGGATTATTATGTCTGGCTCCTTGCCAAAATAGCATTTACCCTGATCACGGCCTTTTATAATGAGCTTAGCTACAGATTGATAATATGGTTCAATGACCTTTTTAGGAGTGGCCGGTAGATGGATCCACATAAGAGGTGCTGTTTGCCAAAATACAGCTGTAGGGGAGAGTGTTGTTTTACATATAATAAATTTTAGAGGTTTGTCATAATTTATAAAAGTAGTAGCCTGGGAATGAATAGCATGTTCAACCTTGTGTATAGCCTGTCTCCCTTCAGGGGAGAGTTCACGGGGGGATGTGGGATTAGCGTCCCCGTGAAGGATATCATATAGTGGCTTAAGTTCCCCTTTGCTGATTTTCAAATAGGGCATTAGCCAATTGATGTCACCTAGAAGTTTTTGGAAGTTATTCAGTGTCTTAAGTTTGTCTAATCTTAATTCTAACTTTTGAGAAGAAACTTGGGACCCTCTTAATTGGAAACCTAGATAATTGTACGGGTCAGTGAGTTGTACCTTGTCTGGAGCTATTTCTAAACCATTGTTTTGCAGAGCAATGCGCATTTCATTATAGCATTTTAAAACTTCAGTTCCTGTCTTGCCTGCAATTAATATATCATCCATATAATGTATTATATACATGTTAGGCCAGCGGTTTCTTATAGATTGTAGAGCTGTGGCTACAAAAGATTGACACAAAGTAGGACTATTTGCCATCCCTTGGGGCAGGACACGCCACTGAAATTTTTTCATGGGTGCTCTAAAATTTGTTTCTGGCAGGCTGAACGCAAAGCGCTTTTGATCTTCCGGATGCAAGGGAATGGTGAAAAAACAGTCTTTTAAATCTATGACTATTTTGAAATAGCCTAATGGTATGGCGACGGGTGAAGGGAGCCCTGGCTGTAGGGCTCCCATGAGCACCATAGTCCGATTCACTACTTTTAGATCTTGTAGTAATTGCCACTTGCCTGATTTCTTTTTGATAACAAAAATAGGGGTGTTCCATGGAGAGTTACTGGGGACAATATGGCCAGCCTCGAGTTGCTCCTGTACCAACTGTTGTGCGGCTAGCAATTTTTTACTAGTAAGAGGCCATTGATCGACCCATACCGGCTCATCGGAGAGCCAAGTAATTTTTTCAGCATGGGCCACAGGAGTGTCAATGGCCCCTAAGAAAAATGGCCTAAACCTGCTCTGTCATTTTTTGGAGGAGTGTTTATAGGTGCCGTTATACCTGTGCTATTCTTTCCTAGTCCCTGACCTGGTATGTATCCTGCTTTTAACATTTGGGCGGTGACCGTGGTGTTGGGACTTCCTATTATTAGTCCTATTTGAGATAGGAGGTCCCTTCCCCAAAGATTTATAGGTAGACCGGCTATAACATATGGTTGGATGGTACCTTGATTTCCCTCCTGATCTTTCCAAGTTAATAATTTAGAGCTTCTCTCAGGGTTCTGACTTTGTCCTATTCCCTTTAAGTGAGTCATGGTTGTGTCTAAGGGCCAGGCTTCAGGCCAATCTTCTCTTTTTATAATTGTAACATCTGCCCCAGTGTCTATTAGGCCAGAGAACTCCTTGCCGTCTAGCCATAGTAGCATAGTGGGTTTTTGTGCTGAAATAATTTTAGTCCAAAAAACGTCAGAGGACCCAAATCCTCGATTGCCTCTGTACTGCGAGACGGCAGTATTAGCAGTAGAGAGTAAAGGCAGGAGCAGTAATTGTGCAAATCTTTGGCCTGAAGCAATGGTGTTAATATGTTTAGGGGAGGAAACCATGACCTTGATTTCTTCGGCAAAATCATTATTTATGACTCCTGGGAGGACCTGCAGACCGTTCATGGTTGAACTACTGCGGCCTATTATTAAACCAAAGGTATTATCGGGAAGAGGGCCAAATATTCCCGTGGGAAGAGCCTGAACCCCCATTTCTGGGGTTAATACTGTATGGGTGGAGGAACTGAGGTCCAATCCTGCGCTTCCTGCTGTGGCTTTGAGGAGGCTTGAAACGGATTGCTGGTTGATGGAACAAAGCTTACTGCCCCATAGATTTGTTTGGGTTTGGGGGCCTGGGGCTGGCCCCTTTTCCCGTTTTCCTGTATAAGTGGCAAACTGTTGCCCTGGGCATCCATTTTAGATTTGCATTCATTTGCCCAATGATTTCCCCTTTTGCATCTGGGACATAACCCTGGAGCTGGAGTTTTATTATTAGATTCCTTTTTCCCTTTGCAATTTCTTGCAAAATGACCAGTTTCTTCACAACTAAAGCATTTTTTCTTCCCTTGTTGAGCTAGAAACTGCTTAACAGTAAAACCCTGCATTGCTGCAGCCATGGCGAGGCCTTGTTGGTAGGCCGCTCCGATGTCAGAGCACAAGCGTATATATCCGCTTAAATCAGTTTTCTTTTTGTATGGCCTAATAGCTGCCTGGCAGGCAGCATTCGCATTTTCGAAAGCTAATTGTTTAACAAAGTCTGTGCCAGCGTCAGTGCTACCAAAAATCCTACCAGCTGCAGTAATGAGTCTATGGACAAAATCTGCAAAAGGCTTATTTGGTCCTTGTTTAATGTTGGTGAGAGAGGAGCTCATATCACCCTTAGTGGGGAGCTTCCTCCATGCTCTTGTACCTGCTGCTTGAATTTGAGCAAAAAGTCCTGGATCATATTGCATTTGATTGTCACTAATTCCATAGTTGCCTTCTCCAATTAACATATCAAAATTCCACCCATTATTTGCCTGCATATTGCGTCTAGCAGTATCCTTACAGATTTCTACATATTCTGATTTCCATAGGAGATAGTCCCCTCCAGCTAGAGTCGCTCGAGCCAATGTTTGCCAATCACTTGGAGTGAGCCACTGATCTGTGACCGATTCTAAAATGGCCATAGTGTAAGGAGCCGTGGCTCCGTATTGAGCTACTGCAGTTTTTAATTCCTTTATGACTTTGAAATCAAATCCAGTGTGGTGTCGCCAGGCCTGTCCCTGGGCATCTACTGTTTCCGACACTGGAAATGTCTCTATTTCCTCCAAGCCTGGTATTAGTCCTGACTGAAGGGGAAGTTTGGGGGCCGCTCCTCTGACTGGGGGCCTCTGGCTTTGGGGGCCCTCTACAGAGGGTTCAAGTTCTTTTCTTTGCTTTCCTATTTTTAGCCCCTCTAATTGTCTTATTAATTCCTGATGCTCCTTTTCTAATTGTATTTGTTCTTTTAAATGTTCAATTTTATTCCTCAGTTCTTCTCGAGGATTAATAACAGGGTATGCAGAAGGGGGAGAGGAGGGTGAGATATATGGCGGTGGCCTTGTTTTCAGAGGCGGCCGTTCAGGGTTATGGTATTTGGCTGCCTCTTCTGCCAAGTGATCCCAATTAACCTCTCCCTCGTCAGAATGATTTGCAGTATAGTCTGATAGGTCTGGATATAACTTCTTTTTTGATTTCACCGACACTTCTTTAGGTGCCGCAGCTCCCCCTTCTGTAATCTGAAACTCTGATGGCTTACACTTCGGACTGTCCTGTTTTTCTTTTGGTTTAACTACTTCGTCCTCACCGTCATTTTCAAGAGATATTAAATTATCCTCCTCTCGGCTGTCATTTCCTTTATTTTTTCTACCTTCCTCCTTATGATTTGTCTTTAAGATATTTTGACCCTTTTTTACTACATTAGCTACTACCAGATCACTATGTCTTTGAGATAAGAGTTCATCTATTAGATTCCAATAAGAGAAGGCGGTTACAGGAACCTTCTCCGGACCAAACGTATCATAAAAGTCTTTTAAGGCATCCCCTACTCTTTTCCACCGTTGTGGATCAATGTTCCCTTCAGTGGGAAACCAGGGACATAAGTCTTTGATATAATCAAAATATTTCAGTAACTGTTTTACTTTAACCTTTACTCCTCGTGCCTTTAATGCCTGTCCGAGCTGTTCAACAAAAAGCTCATGTCGGCTCATTTCTTGCCCCATGATCGCCGTTCACTTACCGAGGTGAGGTCAGCGCGGCAGGTTCCCGCGTAGCCTTTTCCTCTTCTCTACTTGGCCGGCTCCTCGAACGGCGTCCTTCACTGAGTCCCCCGTTCTCGGGCCCCACGTTGGGCGCCACTTGACCCGTCCCGCAGGTCGAGCAACGAGGACCCTAGAGGGGGAGTGAGGATGAGAAAGGGGCAAGAGGCACAAAGAATGGAGACAAGACAGTGCTCTGATCAAGTCTCGTTTATTCTTAGTAAAAACAGCATTCTTATAGCTCAGGAGAGGAGGAATTTTTCACTAGGGAGGAGCGGAGCTGCAGCTGGGGCGTTATCTTGACAGATAAGAGTTACGATGAAGGACAGCAACTCCCAAGAAGAGAAAGAGGGAAGTTGCCCTTAATTAGGAGCAGACAACTGTTATGGGATAATGAGGCCATGCCAAGCAGAACTTTAGGATGCCGGTCAGCAAGACTTTAGCCGAGGAACTTTTTAGTTCCCCACAGTATCTCATTGTGGTTTTTATTTGCATCTCTCTGGTGGCTAGTGATGTTGAGCATTCTTCCATATGCCTATGGACCCTCTGTATATCCTCCTTGGAGAAGTGTTTGTCTTTTGCCCACTTTTTTAATTGGGCTGTCTGTCTTTTTAGTGTTGAGACATGTAAGTTCTTTATATATTTTGGAGATCAATCCTTTATCTGAGGTATCATTGGCAAATATGTTTTCCCATATGCCTGGTTCCCTTTTCATCTTGCTCATGTTTTCTTTTGCTGAGCAGAAACTCTTTAGTTTGATGAAGTCCCATTTGTTTATTCTTTTCTTTATTCCCTTCGCCTTAGGCGATGTATCAGTGAAAATATTGCTATGTGGGGTATCTGAAATTTTCCTGCGTATGTTTCCCTTTAGGACTTTTATGGTGTCATGTCTTACATTTAAGTCCTTATCCATCTTTAGTTTATTCTGGTTTGTGGTATAAGTTGGTGGTCTAGTTTCATTTTTTTGCACATCCCTGTCCAGTTCTCCCAGCACTATTTGTTAAAGAGGCTCTTCTCACTCCATTTTATGCTCCTTCCCACTTTGTCGAATATTAGTTGACATATAGACCTGGGTTTATTTCTGGGCTCTCTATTCTTTCTTATTCATCTCTATGTCTGTTCTTATGCCTGTACCAGGCTATTTGATTACAGTGGCTTTGTAGTATAGTTTGATATCAAGTATTGTGATTCCTCCTACTGTGTTCTTCTGTCTCAAGATTGTTTTGGCTATTCGGGGTTTTTGGTTTTTTTTTTTTTTTTTGTTTTTGGTTCTATATAAATTTTTGAAGTATTTGCTTTAGGTCTGTGAAATATGTCATTGGTATTTTAATAGGGGTTGCATTGAATCTGTAAATTGCTTTGGGTAGTATGGATATTTAATGATGTTGATTCTTCCCATCCATGAACATGGTATGTGCTTTTATTTATTTGTATCTGCCTTAATTTCTTTTTTCAGTGTTATGTAGTTTTCTGAGTACAGATCTTTTACCTCCTTAAGTTTATTCCTAGATACTTTATTTTTCTTGTTGCTATAGTAAATGGAATTTTTTAATAGTTTCTATCTCTGATATTTTATTGTTGATGTACAGAAATGCCTTTGATTTCTGAATACTGACTTTTCACCCTGCTATTTTCCAAATTTACTTATTAGGTCGAGTAGTTTTTTAGAAGAGTCTATAGGGTTTTCTATGTACACTGTCATATCATCTGCAAATAATGACAGTTTTACTTCCTCTTTTCCAATTTGGATGCCTTTTTATTTCTTTTTCTTGTCTGATTGCTGTGGCTAGAACTTCCAACACTATGCTGAATAGGAGTGGAGAGAGTGGACATCCTTGTCTTGTTCCTGATCTCAGGGGGAATGCTTTCAGTTTTCATCCATTGAGTATGATGTTGGCTTCAGGTTTCTCATATATAGCTTTTATTATATTGAGGCATGCTCCCTCTATTCCCAGTTTGCTGAGTGTTTTCATCATAAATGGGTGTTGTATTTTGTCAAATGCTTTTTCTGCATCTATTGATATGATCATGTGGTTTTTGTCTTTCATTTTGTTTATGTGGTGTATTATATTTATTGATTTGTGAATATTAAACCATCCTTGCATCCCTGGGATGAATCCCAGTTGATCATGGTGTATGATCTTTCTAATGTGTTGCTGGATCTGGTTTGCCAATATTTTGTTGAGGATTTTATATCTATGTTCATCAGAGATATTGACCTGTAGTTTTCTTTCTTTGTTGTGTCTTGACCTGGTTTTGGAATTAGCGTAATACTTGCTTCATAGAAAGAGTTTGGGAATTTTCTCCATTCTTGGATTTTTTGGAATAGTTTGAGAAGGGTAGGAGTTAGTTTTTCCTTAAATGTTTTGTAAAATTCACCTGTGAAGCCATGCGGTCCACGGCTTTTGTGTGCTGAAAGTTTTTTTTATTACTGCTTCAATTTCACTGGTAGTTATTGGTCTGTTCAGGCTTTCTGCTTCTTGATTCAGTTTTGGAAGATTATATGTTTCTAGAAATTTGTCCATTTCAACTAGGTTGTCAAGTTTGTCACCATACAGTTGATTGTAGTAATTTCCTACAATCCTTTGTATTTCTCTGATATTGGTTGTGATTTCTCCTCTTTTGTTTCTGATTTTGTTTATTTGAGTTCTCTCTCTTTTTTTCTTGATGAGTCTGGCTAAAGGCTTATCAATTGTTTTATCTTTTCAAAGAACCAGCTTCTACTTTTGTTGATCTTTCTAATTATTTCTTTAGCCTCTGTGTCATTTAATTCTGCTCTGATCTTGATGAGTTCCTTCCTTTACTCGCTCTGGGTTTTATTTGTTATTGTTCTTCTAGTTCTTGTAGTTGTAAGGTTAGATTTTTTATTTGAGATTCTTCATTCCTTTTCAGGTAGGCCTGTGTTGCTGTGAACTTTCCTCTCAGGACTGCTTTTGCTGTGTCCCACAGGTTTTGGGCGGTTGAGTGTTCATTATTTTTTCCAGAAACTTCTTGATTTTTTCCTTGATGTCATTGTTATCCCATTCATTATCCATAGCATGTTCTTCATTCTCCATGAGTTTGAATGTCTTTGAGTTTTTTCTCTGAGGTTGATTTCTAGTTTCAAGGCATTGTGATCTGAGAAGATGCTTGATGTAATTTTAATTTTCTTGAGCTTGTTGAGGCTTGTTTTGTGTCCTACCATGTGGCCTATCTTTGAAAATGTTCCATATGCACTTCAAAAGAACTTATATTTTGCTTCTTTCGGGTGAAGGGTTCTATATATATCAATTGAGTCCATTTGATCTAGAGTGTTGTTCAGTCCCTCAATATCCTTGGTGTTTCTTTGCTTCAAAGATCTGTCCATTGTTGATAATGGGGTATTAAATTCCCCTACTATCAGTGTTGCTGTTGATACCCTTCTTGTAGTCTTCCAATATTTTCTTGATATATGGGTGCTCCTATGTTGGGTGCATGTATGTTTATGAGGGTTATATCTTCTTGATGGATTGTTGCCTTCAATATTATGAAATGCCCTTCTTTGTCTCTTTTTATGGCCTTTGCTATGAAATCTTTTTTGTCTGATATAAATATTGCTACCCCAGCTTATTTTTTTTCATGCCCATTTGCTTGAAGTACTTTTTTTTTTATCCTTTCACTTTTAGTCTGTGTAAATCTTTTGTTTAGAGGTGTGTCTCTTGTAGACAGCAAATATGTGGGTCATGTTTTTGTTATCCATTCTGATACCCTATGTCTTTTGATTGGAGCACTTCATCAATTTACATTTAATGTTATTATTGACAGGTATTTATTCATTCCCTTTTACCTGTGTTCCTCTCTCTCACTCTCTTTTTCTTCTTTTTCTTAAAGCATTCCCTTTAGCATTTCTTGTAATGCTGGTTTCATGGAGATGTATTCCTTTAGTTTTCCTTTGTCAGGAAAACTCCTTATTTCACCTTCCATTTTAAATGAGTGCCTTGCTAGGTAGAGTAGTCTTGGTTGTAGGTCTTTCTTTTTCATTGCTTGAAATACTTTTTTGCCATTCCCTTCTGGCCTGTAGTGTTTCTGTTGAGAAATCAGTTGATAGTCTTAGCGGAGCCCTCCGATATATTATTTGCTGTTTTTCTCTTGCTTCCTTTAGGATTCTCTTTGTCTTTGAATGTTTCCATTTTAATTATGATGTGCCATTGAGTGGGCCTTTTTGGGTTCATCTTCATTGGGGCCCTCTGTGCTTCCTGAACTTGCATGACTTTTTCTCTCTTCAAGTTAGGAAAATTTTCTGTCATTACTTTTTCCATCAGGTTTTTTATCCCATGCTCCTCTTTTTCTTCTTGTATCTCTATGATACGGATATTGTTTCATTTCATGTTGTCTGCAGTTCTCTTAAACCCTCTTCATTCTTTTTAAGTCTTTTTTCACTTTATTGTAACTGTCTGGGATTTTTTCTATGTTGTCCTCTAACCCACTGATCCAATCCTCTGCTTCGTTTAGCTTGCTTTTGATTGCTTCTACTGTGTTCTTCAGTTCAGAAATTGTATTATTCATTTCTTCCTGGTTTTTATTGATAGCTTCTATGTCCTTTTTTATGCTGGTGTAGTTCTCTGTAAGTTCCTTGTAGCTTCCCTGAAGTTCTTTGTAGTTCCCCTGGAGTACATTGTAGTTTTCTCTGCATTTGTCAAGTTCATTGAGCTTCCTTATATCTGTTCTTTTGAATTCCATGTCTGATAGTTTGCTTAGCTCTCTTTCATCTAGCACTCTTTCTTGGGATTCCTATTTTCCTTTCATTGGGAGGTTGTTTCTCTGTCTCCCCCAGTTGCGTGCTTCTTGTTTGTTTTTGTTTCTTAGATTTGTCTGCTTCGATTTCCCACCTTTGTGGTATGAGATTCTGTATAGGAGAACTGGGAGATTCAGTGGTGCATTCTCTTTGATTTCCTGCACTTGATGCTCTTTGGGATGCCCTTTATGCCATTTGTTTAAGCTGTCTGGTTGTATTTCAGTTACTCTTTGGTGGAACCTTCCCTCTGGCTAGTTGATTGAGAGTCTCTCTGCCCACCACATCTTGAGTTCTTTTGTGGAGATGCTGTTAAAACATAAACACACAACCCAGGCAAGAAACCCACACCCTCAAAAATATACCCCAACCACAATCACACTATCAGCAGCAAATAAGCCAGTATTAATATAGATGTAAAGAGGTTAAGACTATTATATTATAGGAAAACAGGTAAGAGTTGTTTTATATGAAAGAAAGATGATTTTTGAGAGGGAAGATGGTAGAATAATAATAGTAGCAGGTAAGGTCAAAGGTATATGAGACAGTAAGCAATATTTACATTGTATGTTGAAAAAGGGAGGGAAAAATGCAGAATGAAGTGAAAAAGTGGAAGTGTATAGTATTAGGTTTATATAGCAGTTATATATTATGTATTTAGTGTGAGAGGGAGGATAAACAAAACAAACTAAAAAATTAATGAATAGGAGGGAGAAAAAGTAGGAAACAGATTATAGAAAGAGCTTTTCCTCAGTACAACCTTTGGGTGCTGTCTTCTTTTTCTGGATCCACCCCTGGTCAAAATTCCATGGGTTTCAAATCTTCTTTTCTGGCTGTCTGTGAGGAGATTTAACTGGATTCTGAGACTGCTATTCTCTCACTTTTGGGCCTGCCGCAGCTCCCTGTTATGAGCTGCACTGGGTTGAGTTCCTCCCACTGGTCCTGTGGCACCCTCCAGCACTCCTCAGGATAGTCTAACAATGCTACTCTCCTGGTGAACTAGTGCACATGCCCATAGTCCCTGCCCAGCGTCAGTTCCTGTCACCATTCCTTCTCCCAAAAAGTCTCTGTGTTTCCTCCAAGCTGCAGCACTGGCCAGCACCCCTGCCTGGTAGAGCCTTGTTGCATGTGTGCATGCAGAGTTGCCTGCCTGGGGTCCCTACCAAGTCTGGGGTTCTACCTCAGCTTTACCATATGAACCCCTCTCCATGGCTCAGTTCTGCTTTTTTTGTTTGGTGGGGCCTTTGCGCATGTGCGCGTGTGGGTGCAGTGTTGCCTGCCCGGGGTCCCCACCAAGTCTGGGGTTTTGCCACAACTTTCCCATGTGGGCCCTTCTCTGCAGCTCAGTTCCATGTTTTTGTTTGGTGGAGCCCGGATGCAAGCACCCCAGGTGCAGGGTCTCCAGCCCAGGAGGTCCCTACCAAGACCCAGTTCACAAAGCCTCCCAGTCTGGGCTGCTCTCCGTCTTCCCACACCTCTGGCTGTTTCAACCAAACCTTCTCACTGACTCCCTCCGGGACTTTGCTGGTCAGGGTGCCTATGGCAGAAGGAAGTTTCCAGGAAGATCCCAGCTAATGAGCCAGTCAGCAGCTGCCCCTTTTGGGTGTGGTGCACAGAGGTGCTGGGCTGGGAAGCCCAGTGACTGTGCTTGGACAGCGCCGGCCAAGCTTTCTGCCCTCTTTTATGCTGCTCCCACACTCCCAATCCCTGTTCACCCTATCTGAAATCCTCTCTCACTCACTCCACTCTGTGTTTGTACTCCAAGTCCTTCCATGATGGGAGCAAGCAGACAACACTGCTACCTATTCTGCTGCCATTTTTTTTCTCTGCTTTCTCTTTGATGAGTTCAAGTCTGCATGCTAAAATTTCTGGAGTATCCACTAAGAGAGTATAAATAGGTGATTTAACTTTCAAACTCTCCTGACACCGTGTCCACCCTGGAGTGTAATTTGAATGGGGATGCTGAACAGCTGCATGAGTCCAAGGGGCTGGGAAAAATGTGTATTCTTCATTTTTGACTGGATATTCTTTATGCTGTTGAGATCCTCACTAAGTTCCTTGAGCATCCTTATAATCAGTGTTTTGAACTCTGCATCTGATAGATTGCTTATCTCCACTTTGTTTGGTTCTTTTTCTGGAGTTTTGATCTGTTCTTCCATTTGGGCCATGTTTCTTTGTGTCCTTATTTTGGCACCCTCTCTGTATTTGTTTATATGTATTGGGTAGAGCTTCTATGATTTCCTATCTTACCAGCATGACCTAATATGGTATGTGTCCTGTGGGGTCCAGTAACAGAGCCTCCCCTATCACCCAAGTTGGTGTACTTGAGCTGTGCCCTTCTCAAGTACACCTTCTTCCTGTAATTGAGCCTTGATTGCTGTTGGCAGGTAAATGGGAGGGATTTTCCAAGGTCATTCAGCTGCCAGTAACTGACCACCAACCTCTGCCCTCTGGAGGATCACCTGTGCAGTGGCCTACTCCACAGAGTAGGGGTTGCCTCAGCGCAGCTATGGTGCCTGTTTATATTCTGTCTGAGGCCACTTGGCATAAGTTGCAAAACAATCTGCAGCTGGCTGCTTCTTGCACTGGGCTTGGAGATGCCTTAGCAAGGCCAAACTATGAACCAAGGCCAGCTCTGCTAGTGCTAGCCCTGGGACCACTTAGCAAGGTACAGGGGCTTGCTGAGGCTAGCTGCTGCTTGTTTGAGAAGATTTAGGAAGATTAGGAGCATGAGCCAAGGCAAGTCATTCATATGGAAGACCCACTGTTAACTGCTTGGGTGGACCCATAAGTTGGATGGGGGGAGTTTCAGGGAATCACCAGGGCAGGGAGTCTCAGATATGGTGCCCACTCTTTCTCTGTGGCTCTGTGTGGAGAAGGCTCAGAAGAGGAGCAATGGCCTCTGTAAGCATTCTGTCTTGGAGAAAGCTATCCCACACCCTTCACCCTGATGCCAGATACTTCATTTCCTCCCTGTATGCTGCAGGTGCCTTTCAAGCTGCTGGTCTAATGCTAGAACTCAGCAGGAGTGGGTTTGAGTAAGTACATGTGAAGACCCTTTAAGAGGAACTGCCTGGGAATCCCAACTTCTTCCCCCGACTCAATCATCACTGGTTTCAACAGCCAAAAGCCATGGGAACTTATCCTCCCAGCACTGGAATCCTGGGTTGGGGGCCCTGATATGGAGCTGGGACCTCCTTACTCCCATGATATCCCTTCTAATTTTTATCTGCCACACGTGGTTGTAGGACCAGCCTGTTCCACGTCTCCATGTCTCCACATCTCCTTATCTCTGTGTCTCCATCCCTTCTACCAATCTGGATGGATGTGATTTCTTATTTAATTCCATAGTTGCAGAGCCTCCATTCAACTCAATTTCTGCCAGTTCTACAGTTTAGTTGTAATTTCGATGTGGTTGTGTGAGGAGGTGAACCATGTTTATCTAGGCTCCTATCTTTGCAAATTACTCTTAAATGTATCTCTTCAATATTGATGTTCTTTGGACCTCTGAAATAGTACCATTGTCTTTTCATTCTTATTTATTTGACATTCTTCAATGCTGCTATGTTGTCATTTAACATCTATGTGCCGATAGCTTAAATGTAGATATGTAACCCAAATCACTTTCAGGAGTTCCAAGTCTATTTGTATGTGTCTATTTAACATCTCTCCTGGAATATCTTGGTGGCATCCCAGCCTGAACTTTAGAACTTTTCCCTGAGTGTATTCCTCCTTCAGTGTTCCCTGTTTCAGTAAGTGTGATGACTATGTCTTCAGTTCTTTAACCAGAATTCTGGGTGTCATTCTTGATTAACTCTTTCCTCTAACTCAGTACATTAATCTCAAAGCTCTGTCCTTTACTCCTCAAAAATATAATTTGAATTAATCTATTTCTTTTTATTCCCATTTCACAATCCTGATACAAATCACCAGCATCTCTCTCCTAGCTAGTTTTCTTGCCTCTAGTTTTGCACCTTTTTTTACCTGGTAGCCACTGAGTGATATTTCTATACACATACCATAATTTTCTCCACTATTCACAGGGACTTCCCATTGCATTTCGATAGCTTAGCCTACATGGCCCTGCCTACCTAGCTTTTGCTTTCTGTTGAGTGTCTTAGCCCTGCCTCATCTACAGAATGAAGCATATGCACTATGGATTTCAGTGCCAAACTGTATTTTTTTTATAACAACAACAACAAAAAAGACTAATTCTTGAATTGGTTTACTTAATCTACCTTTAAAAAAGCATTATTTATGTATTCTCCCTTAAAACTGTTTCTAGAATTTTAAGGGTAATAAACTAGAAAATCAAGAGAAGTAACCAAATATGCTAGTTATGATATATGATATGTGTGATAACTGTTCTCTGTAAGATTTATTTTCAGTTATTGAGGGAAGTAACACTGAAATATAAATATATGGGAGGAAACTTCCTATTCAATATTGTTGAAATATATCTTTAAAAAAGTTTCAAAGTTTCACATAAAGCTGTGTCATCCTAAAATTTATTTACTATTTCATATATGTCGGAACAGGAAAGATCTATTTTTTTAAGAGCAGACAGGTTTAGATATATGCCCATACATGTAAATTATTTTTACATATTAGTACTAACATCTTTATTTAATTTCATATATTAATGTACACATTAATTTTGTTAAGTTTTCAAAAACATTTAAATACACCACATATTTAAAGCTGAGTGGAGGAGGAAGGTTCATTTATATACTAAGGTATATCTGTACTTTATCTGCTAACTTAACAAAAATAAGCATTAATACTGTTGAAATTTACTTCCAAATTCTTAAACATGTACTATAAGGAGTGATGCATGCTAGCTTAGAAAAGCATTCTACAGCCTCACTGGTGTGGCTCAGTGGATTGAATGCTGGCCTGCAAACCAAAAGGTCACTGGTTTACTTATCAGTCAGGGCACATGCCTGGGTTGTGGGCTGGGGCCCCATTTGGGGGCATTGAAGAGACAACCAATCAATGTATATCTTGCACATTACATTTCTCTCCCCCCTTTTCCATCCCTTCCCCATCTCTAAAAATAAATAAATAAAATCTTTTTTAAAAAGAAAGCATTCTACAAAATAAGCATTTAATGTATATATTATTGTTAGCATTTATCAGGAGTCTAGCACACTAAAAATCTGAGTATATTTTAAGATGTAGAATTGTTACAATATTTATGCTGTTTATAATTATTTTATCTTTTAATTTACTGTTTAGCTTGTTTTCTTTAAGGATTTAACATTTACACAACAGCACATATTTATTGATTGTGTAATTTGTGCTACGCTTTATTCTTAACATTTGTGTTTATAGCTATGGCTGTAGCAGAGTTATAGTCTTGGCCTTAGGGAGAGAACTCATGTGTGTATGTGTGCATGAATGTGGATGTATGTGCATGTGTGTGTAGTGGAGGGAAATACAGACAGTACATAAAGACAAGTAAACACACACTCTCTTTAATAAGAATATTTCCAGCGAGTGATAATGGAAAAAAATAAAATGAATAAGTGTTGCTAAAAGAGTCACTTAAAATGGAGTAGGGGGGCTACTGGGGAGCGGGACCTATGCACGTATGGTGTCTCAGTTCTTAGAACTGTTAAGCTGCTGACCTGTTGCTAAACTCAGCTCAAGGTCAAACAACTAATGTCCTGGATCCATGATTGCTATGTGTACATATACTGATCTTACTTCCTCATCATCATGGTGATCAGACCATCTGTGTTCTTCATCTTGAAAGGAACCAATCCATTTCAATAGCCTACATCCTCCATTTACATAATGGGTCTAACTGATCCCAACGGACCTAACCAACATCCTTCATTTACATGGGGACTATTAGAACAACTCTTATGGTTTTGCTCTTTATAAACTCTGCCTTTCTTCCTTTCTTTCTTCCCTTTGAAGCACAATATAGTTGCTGCCTAAATCTGTGCCTGGATTGCAGTTCCTCCTTTGCTCAAACAAATGCTTTTTATATTTTATTACAACCAAAACTTTATTTTTTTAGTTAACACAAGATATAATGGTATACCAAAAGAAAATATGAAAATAAAATAAAAATATAAACTTAATAACTACTGGTTTTTCTTCTCATTCTGACAATAGTAGAGCTTGGTAAGAACTGGCTCAATAATTTTATAGATAGAAATAAATATGGCATAAAGAAATAGGGAATCAATTTAAGATGTTGAAAAAATTTTTAGTAAATAAATACCTCTGGTCAGTGTATAAACAAGCAGTTTTACAAATGTTTTTTACTTCAGTTCATGAGTACATACTACCTCTATAATGGAGGGTGTTTCATTTCCCAGAGTTTCCATAAATAGGTAGTAAAATGCTTTTTTGAAAACAGTTCAATGCTTGTGACTAATTGCATAGTACACCACCATTTTGAATTATTTTATGTTTAAATTGAATTAGTTAATTCAGATATTTGCTGCATGTCCGCTGTGGTCCAGTCATCAATCACGTTAAGTCCTGGGGAAACAGCAGGGAACCAAACATAAACAGTCTCTAAACTCAGAGAAGTTGGAATCAAAGGTATGCATTATTTTAGAGGGGGGACAAAGCCCTCTTTGTTCATAGCATCAAATAAGTATTATTATAACCATGAAAGCAATTCCTTTTAGAGTTTTCAGTTTGTATTTTACAATAATAACCGCGATATTAATCCTTTCTTTAACTCTCAGCATTCTACATTGAAAAGTGCTTTGGGCACATGATCTCAGTTAAACATCATTTAACATTCCATTATTATAATGTTTTCACTAAAATAATGTATAAAAAACAGATGATGAATTTGCCCATTATTCATAACTGAGGAGATCTTTGATTCACGGGCTATCATTAATTATCCAGTATACCACCGGAGGGTTTTCATTTAAGGGAAATATTGCTCAGGGACCTTCTTTGGGAATAGCAGTTGGGGTCATCAGGCCTGCCCCATATTGGGATCATTTACCCACAGTGAGAGACATGACAAAAGAGGTCCTGAGAGTGCTTAAGAGGGGCCAGTAAGAGCACTTGTGAAGACCTGTGATATTCCCTCCTTCTTGCCTTCCTGTCTCCTCTCTTCTCACTCTTTTTCACTGTTCTTCCTCCGTCTATGGTAATCTGAACTTGGAAGGCTGCCTTAAGGAATTGTTTCATTTGAACTTGAATTCAGTGTCATTTGCTTTGTTTGATCACCTTAGGTTCTTTTCTTTTTTCTAAATTAATTAATTTGTTTGTTTATTTATTTATTTTTAGAGAGAGGGGAAAGGAGAAAGAGAGGGAGAGAAACATCATTGTGTGGTTGCCTCTCAGTCGCGCCCCCAACTGGGGACCTGATGTGCAACCTAGTCATGTGCCCTGACTGGGAATCGAACCAGCGACGTTTGGTACGCAGGCCGACGCTCAATCCACTGAGCCACAGCAGCCAGGGTTCACCTTGGGTTCTTAACTTCACAGTAATATTCAGAAAATATGTTTTCTTGTTTTATATTCTTCCTTTGAGAAGCCTACTTGGGAAAAGTTCAAATATGAGAGGCTTGCCTTGGGGCCCTACTGAAGTGGTCTCACACACTGAGCAATTGTATTTATGAATGTGAAAGCATTATCAACTACCACATCTTCATGTGTCTCCTTAAGAAAATCCTCAGGGGAAATTTCCTTTAATCTCAATTCTGTGACAAGTTGTTCTTTTCTTGAACTTTTTTTGTATATTGTCCTATAGACTCTAAATTTTATTATTTATTTTATTCTTCTTCTGGTTATAACCAAGGTGAAGCTTGGGGACACAAATGATTCAACATTATAGATCATAGGAACATTTTTAATGTGATTTTAGATTACCACAGTTTCATTTTACTAGTCTATCCTTATATTACCATTAAAATTTTTTTTTATTTACTTGTTTGATACCAATTTATTTGTGTCCCCCACCCTAAACTTCCTAGTCTAGCTTTATGGTTTGCCATTTACTCCAATATTTACTTAATGGTGAGAATTTACACCAGTAAACTGAATACTGTGAATTCACAGGAAAGGAGTGTTAATACTCTCTTAATGGGCATTGATGTCCAAAGACACCCTGTTCTGGCTCAATAATTCGGTCCCCTCTTGCCACCTCATTCCTGTAGCTGCTGTCTTCTCTCTGCTCCTTCACCCTACTTGTGAGCACAGTGCCTTCCCTGTCACTCTCCAGGTAAAGTTTGAGGGATAACGGAGAAGTAGAGTACTGAACAGAAACCATTCCAGCTTGAATGTTACAGATCATTATCACAAAGTTTCCTGACCATTTCACAGCAGAAATTGTCTTAGTAACTTCCCTCACTCTCCTTAAACTGAACTTCGAAAGTGCTCTTGTATACCCCATCCTAAAGACTCCCAGGAACCTCTATTGTCATGTCTTTCACAGGGGGTGAATGATGCCAATATGGGGCAAGCCAAGCCTGATGACCCCAACTGCTGTTACCAAAGAAGGTCTCTGAGAAATACTTTTCTTAAATTAAAACCCTCCATTGGCATACTGGATGATGATACCCTGTAAACCAAAGGTCTCAGTTATGAATAACAGGCAAACTCATCATTGCCTGTTTTCATACATTATTCCAGTACAAAAAGGGGCTTGCTTTCTCCAGATAACTTTGCTAAACTCAACATACTCACTATGTCCTCTCTAGAAACTAAAGAAAAACTGAAATATATCCCTTAGTGTGTTATTCCAGACATTTTGTACATTTACCTCAGAGTCTCCCATCCAGACCAGCCTTTCTTAGGAAAATTGCTGAAATACGGAAGAAGGAAAGAAAAACCAGACATTTCACATGAAGTGTTTGCTATCACATTCCTATATCTGATAGTTTGTCTGGATTAACATGTAAATGAACCAGAGAAACCAATGGAGCATTGTGACTTGTCTTCTTTTTCCTCTTTTTTTTAAATATAAAATTCTCCTCTATGTCTCAGACTTAGTTTAGAAATTAAGTGGATATGAAAAACTGCTTTTCTCAGTTTCCTGTCTTATAAATTATTCTCTTCGTTGTAGGATCTTACACGTTTGTTCCATGGCTTCTCAGCTTTAAAAGAGGAAGAGCCCTAGAAGAAAAAGAAAATAAAATATTGGTCAAGGAAACCGGTTACTTTTTTATATATGGTCAGGTCAGTTCCATACCCATTCTGCTGTCACAGTCCAATGCTTCCCACTTTGTGCTCACTTCTAACTGAGTTCTTTGGTTTGTTTCTCAGGTTTTATACACTGATAGCACCTTTGCCATGGGACACCTAATACAGAGGAAAAAAGTCCATGTCTTTGGGGATGAATTGAGTCTGGTGACTCTGTTCCGATGTATTCAAAATATGCCTGAAACACTACCCAATAATTCCTGTTATTCAGCTGGTAAATAATAGTTCTCTATAAATAGAAAGACATTCCTCACTATACTTTGTGTTTTTTATTATCTTGAATGATAAGCTAGTCTTTTTTAATTAAGGCAGATAAAATCATTACTAATAGTTGTATCATTTTTATATACATTTAGAAAGGGCAGTAACTTCATAGCAGTCAACACTGAGAACAATTCTAAGCTGTATTTTCTTTAACCTTTAATAACAAAATCAATAATAACAAAATCAATAATAAGACAATGATTACCATGTGCCAGACACCTTCTGCATTTTATACTTGTTCACTTAATCCTGCCATTGAAGAGACGTGGAATCTGAGGTACAGAGGTATGGTAACATGCATTGTCTTAGGCTGCACAGCTACTAAGTTTCAAACTTGCTTAAACCATCCAGTTTGATTCTAGAGTGTAAGCTACCAAAAACTCTTCTTCACATGCTATGGAAAAAATTCCCTTGGCTGATCTGAGGGTCAGGTCACATTGTCCAGTGGTTTCTCTCTCACTTTCATACAGGTAACATCTAGTGTAATAGGATACCAGACAGGTGACTTTGGGATGTGCAAGTGTGGTGGAAGTACACATGCATTTCAATTCAGGGGCAGTAAAAATACAGAGAGAAAAGAGAATGGGCAGGCTTTGTTCATTTCAAGTCTGTTTCGGCTGTATTGCCAACATAGCCTTCATTTTGTTTTGGAGGTAATTCCAAATTAATCAATTCTGGCATTAGAAAAAAAGAGTATTTGCTTTAACACATTTTTTCCTCTCTGGTGATTTTGACAAATCCATTTAGAACCGGAGCAATGTCTTCAGGTCCAGTTACCATGAAATGGGATACGAAACATAGGATTAGAGATTGGCTGCTCAACTTGAAGTACCATATTTCAAAGGTGTTTACTAACAAATGCACAATAAATCAGTTAGAAAGAAAGGGAAATATCACATAATAATAGAGAGGTTCATCATTCTGGATCTGCAACCATAAACAGCTCTAACTGGGTGATGAGGAGGTTTGTTATACTGGAATTCCCTAACTTTCATAGAAAATTGCTTCCCTGCATGCAGTGGTCACTGGTATTTTGGTGCTGCAAAGTATTTATAAATGATGAGCTACACCAATCTACTATTTATTTATATTTGCTAGTACTTATACCTTCAACAAACTTTCAGATTTTCTAATAATCTGTTCCTCTCACATTTACTTTCTCCACCAGATTTCCTAGGTGCCTTACCTTTTAAGAATAAATGACTTGAGCTTAAAGATATTTTTCAATGCTAATAGCTCAATATTATATATGAGAACTATTCTGCATGAAATTTCAGGTTTGCAGTTTTTATGTGTTCTAGGGAGAATTTGTTTAAAACCATTAACTACACATTACTGTATAACTGTATAAAGCGCTTCCACAATAACCTGAAAAAAATTAAACTGGTTCTTTTGAGGAACCCAACATAATACCAAAGAACCTCTTTTGTACACAAAGCAGAATTTTATTCATTATTTTATTAACAAATAGAATAGACTAGACTAGACTAGACTAGACTAGATTGAATAAAATAGAGTAGAATAGAATAGAATAGAAAACATTAGATTACTATAAGCTCAAAGAATTGAAGTACCCAATAACTCAATGTCGGAATTTTAAAGAGAACCTACTTTAAAAAATGGTCAGTTTTAATGGTTAAGTTGTGTAGATACGTATGGAAACATTCAAATGATATGATGTCTAAAATTTGTTTCAAACATAGATGACACAAGATTGACAATGGGTTAATAATTTTTTGAAACTGAGTAATGAGTATATGGAGTTTATATTATTCTCTCTACTTTAGAAAACTTTTAACAATTTCCTAAAAAAACAACAAAGCATGTGTTTGTGGGAAGGGTCTCTCCCACTTTATTTTGAGAGTTAATACTACTTAATGCTCTGTGATCTATTAGATTATCTTCAATCTCTAATAATGACTGATCTAGTCAACAAAAAATTCCAATTTTTTTTTTTGCTACTTAGTCATTAAATGCTTTGCCAGTCCTAGAATGTACACATTACCCTTAACAATACCTAAGACTATGTTTTTCTGTTTGTTATTTGTCTTGGTCCATTACAAAAAACAAGAGCCTTAGTGTCAAAAAGAAATTGTCACACACTATTCTTTGTCTAGAAAGGTGTCTAGTACATCATACATGTTTAGTATATAAACACTGATTAACTGGTGTCCAAGGAAATTGTGTGCTTTGGGCTTCATGATAGAGTAGATGTTAACATAGATGTGTTCATGTAAGTACATTTTCACTATATGTTAATGAAAGAATGCAACTACTTTTAAAAATGTTAGTTGAAAGTATTGGCAATTCAGATACTATTTTTTTTGTTTCTTTGTTTCTTCTCCTTCCCTTGCTTTTCCTTTTCCTTTTCCTTCATATAGGTTTTTTTTTTCCCCCTGTGGGGTCAGAAATTACCTGACACACCAAGTGTAGTTCTTGAATTGTGTTTTATATTCCCAAATCACAAAAACATGTCATTCTAATTAGGCACGTAGAGATTTATTGGTTAGTTTTAATAAGCTTATTATTTTGTTGCTTCTGGTTATTAAGACAAATATGGTCATTTAAGGAAACATAAAATATAGGAGATTATAAAAAGTGATCCAAATGACTCCTAATCCCATAGTCTTGCCTCTAGAGAAACACTATGTAATAGATGTGCTTTTTAAATAAATGGTGTTTTATATTTTATTTTTAATCTACACATTTTATGTTCACATATGAAAGTATATATAAGTATGTATTTTTATCTAATTGTATTATTAAAAGTTTCTCTTGTCAATAAAATGATACAAACCTATTTAAATCTATATACTATCCCATCAAGGGATGTGCTATGATTTACTTAACATTTTTTTAAAACATTTGTTTACTGTTTAGATTCTCCATTTTATAGGCAGTAAGTGATAAATACATTTTTATCTGTTGTAACTCCTTCTGTTTATTTATTTTAACTTCTTTTTAGGCTAGAATAGTAACTGGTTTAGAAGTCCACTGGTATAATTTAAAGTGTGAATGTCTATGTTAACATTCTTTTCAAATAAAATTGTTTTATTTGATATTTCTTGTTCTTCTTTTCCATTGTACAACCACTTAAAGTTCTTGTAAACCATTCTTTTCCAGGCATTGCAAAGCTGGAAGAAGGAGATGAACTTCAACTTGCAATACCACGTGAAGATGCTAAAATATCACGGGATGGAGATGGCACTTTTTTTGGTGCATTGAAACTTCTGTGACCTACTTACACCTTGTTTGTGGCCATTTTCCTCCCATTCTATGTACCTCTAAGGAGAAAATACTTAACTAGACATACCAAAAGGGGAAAAAAGTAGTTACCATAGCCTTCTCTGTGAGCTATTTGTTTTGGTTTGCTGAAACTAGACCAAACAGGAAATTTAGCAGACAACCACAGCCAAAGGGTGTCATGTGGTTTACAAGAAATAGAGCTCATTTAAGGAAAGATAGAATTGGAAGAACTTTTTCACTATAATGTCATGTTGAACAACTTAGTCATAGCTTCTTGTCCTGGAGGAAGCACAGGACTCAAAGGGGCAGAAATCATTTGTTCAAAAATGGTATTCCATTATTTACCATGAAACAAGTAAACAAGTGCCTATATCTATGGGACAGTAAGATATTTTGGGCAATCTTAGGATTCATCCTCTATTTTTATGTGAAATATATCCCTCTCCTTTTTCAGTTAACATTATAAATAGTAAAACACAAAAAATTATAGAAATTTCGCGTTCACTACATGAAAAAGTAACGAAAAGCCTAAATTTAAACATCATATTAAATAATTGGACTCAAAATAAGGTATAGTACTACTTAACTACTTTTGGTTTATTTCAAGTTTGCAGTTTTTATCTCTAATATTGTATATTACCTGATGGAACACTTCCATTTTTCACAGAAGGAAATAATTCTCTCATCTGTCTATAGTTATGTGTATTTTTTGTATCTAATTTCAGTTACTTCAGAAACTTAATGTAGGGTAATTTCAATTCATGCATATAAGCATTAATTGAAAAAATAATTATAATTGTTCCTATATAAAAATAAAATCTCCAATAGAAGTTAGTACATTTTAATAATGTAATATAATTTCCCTTTAGTCCCTATTCTTCTGTTTTAAAGTGTTGCTACTGTAGTTCACATATCTCAGCCTTTAAAAAATAGTTATGTTATTAGCTTTACCAAAGTTGAGATTTAATTATCTTCTTGGTGTCCTAAAGTACATTATATGCCATTTACTGTTATAAAGATTACCATATGCCAGAAGACATCATCCTAATTTTCATTTTATGAAGAATTGTATTTGAGAATGCTAGAATACTTACCTTTATTGCATCAATTTCTCTTTTTCCCTCATCCTTTTCAAATGTCATCAGTTCAAAGAGTCTTCACTTCGTTTAACAGTTTACTTCATTAGTTTAAACAGTAGCTGAAAGAATAGACCCAGGTTAGCATTAATTTTCTCCAGTCTATATTAAAATATTTTTAAAGATATACTTTTCAATACAAAAGGAATAATTTGTATTTTTGTATATAAGATTTAGCTTTGTTTAAAACTCCAATATCTATAATTTTGGCTTTTTGGTTAAAGTTTACTTTGCAAGCTATGTTGTTTTACAATATTATTATTAAAAACAAGTGATAGGTAGAATAGGAATTTTAATACCAAAAGGAGGGGAGTAATTTTTTTAGTATTGCTGCTAACTTGGACTGCCAAATAAAAATGTTCAGAGCCTTTTGCCTCATTTTTTGTTGAGTTTGTCTAACACCACTCATGTTTTGGTTTCTCTCCATATAAATACTAAATGCCATTTAAAAAAATTAGGTGTATAAATTAGGTGTAAAACATTATAAAGTAATATGTGTTAGGGTATGACAATAAAGGATTTGAAATCATGAATATTTTACATATTTCCAAAAGGATTTATTCACATCAGTACTATATATATTTAAGGATATAAATTAACTGTTTCTCGGGAGCAAAGGGGAAAAAATTGGAACTATTGTAACAATATAATCAGTAAAATATACTTAAAAAAATTAAGTGTTTCTTAGAGAATAAGCTTAAAAAGATAATACTGCATTATAATAAGCTTGCACACTAAGCTATTAAAATTTGCAGCTTGCACCATTATTCTTCAGAAATGGCCTAGCATATTTTGCCAGCAGCTGTAGAATTCAGTCACTTAAAATATTCTTAAATCTTATTTTACTTTTGGTTTAAACTAGTGTTAAAACGTGAACCATATCTTCCTTATACGTGAAATTGTGAAGCATATTAATTAGGCTTTGGTTAAGGCAAAGCTTATTTAGATGTCAGGAAATAAAATCACGATTAGAATATTCCCTTGTGTGGGAACTAAACCAGTTAGCACATCATCCAGAGTGAAATAATGTGCAGCTGAGTGACACCTAGAGAAATGGGCTATGCTAAGTCATTGTGCAAGAGAAAGTCCTCTCAGTGTGGTTTGTTATAGATGCAGCAACTTATTGATAGAAAAATTTAATAAATCCTTTTGAAATTTGAATTATGATTTAAAAAATATCACCTGTTATCTGGCCCTGTGCTAGGATCCTGGGAATTATAAAATATTGCCATGTCCTGAATATCTGTGGGCACACTCACTTTTTCAAATTAATGTTGTAAATTTGTATAAATTTGATTAACTTTTACAAATTAATCATGATTAAAAAGGAAGTCCAAGATCACTAGTCTTGCTTATATCAGAGCAGCTTCTCCTTTCAGGTGTCTCTCCTGTGCGCCAGGCGTAGGAGTGAAGGGCTGGCGTGGGGCAGTCAGCAACTCCAAACTCTGGGGGGGGGGGGGGGGGTGGGGGAAACGTCCCTGCTGAGCCATGTCTGAACCAAGAAGGGAATGCAGTTTTCTTCGAAGCTCTGTCTCAGGCTGTCTTTGCTTTTCTTATCTTCATCATGGCCATTATCCAAGTGGACTAAGCATTTTGTTATTTACAAAATAATGAAGTGAAATTATGTTTAAATCACTTTAAAAATAAGATAAAATTATAGAACTAGGTTAACAATACAGTATGAGTATAGATTTGTTGCTTATTTAGATTTCTTTTACAATCTTATGCTTGTATGGTTCTTACCAATATTTAGAATGATATATTTAGAATATATGATATTTTTTCTACACAGTTTGTGCATGTAAAAATATTTTAGGCATTTGTTTTCTTTTTAGGCCCTGCTTCAGTTACATACTATGTTTAAAACTAATCAAAAAGATCAGAATTTATGTGCTGAGATTTGAGTGGTAGCTGTGTGATGAAGAATGTTTGATAAGGTATAATGACACTGACCTGTCAACTTGGATCACCCAGTGGCTGATTATTTTGTCATTTTTGAGGACTAAACAAATGATATCAACAGAGCAAAAACAATGATATATCTGGTGTGCAGCTGTGCAAGCTGATTAATTTTTGTCTCACATTGTAGCATTTTTTTACAAATAAATGGATACAACTATAAAATCCATTTTAGCCCATTTAGAGGTAAACATTGGTTGTATCATTTCCTTTAGGTTTCTGTGTGTGTGTGTGTGTGTGTGTGTGTATTTAAATATTTTATTTATTTTTAGAGAGGGGATGGGAGGGAGAAAAACGGGGTGAGAAATGTCGATGTGAGAGAGAAACATCACTTGGTTGCCTCTCATACACTCCCTGACAGGACCAAACCTGCAACCCAGGCACATTCCTTGAACCAGGAAACAAACTGGTGACCTTTTACTTTGCAGAACAATATCCAGCCAACTGAGTTACACTGATCAGGGCTAAGCTTGTAATTATAGTGGTAGATATATTTTATGAGAATTATTTTATAAAATCAATTTGTGTGTGTGTGTGTTTTAAGCTTGATGAAAACTAATAGCAGACCAACATCTCCTTAGGAGCTGATTATGAGGTGGTAAAATTTCATGAGAACAAGGGTCTGTAATAACCATGAATGTGGTCACTGAGAGTAAGCTCACCATCAGTGACCTCCTGTCATACCTAAGCTTGACCTCACCCTCTGGTTATCAGAGGCTGAAAAAGAGGATTCTTGTTAACAATCACCATCCAATATTAAATGATGGCGATGAATGAACAAGTAACAGGAAAAAATAGGTTTGAGAGAAGGGATAATATTCTTCGCCTTTCAGGTCACAGATTCACCCTGCTTTAAATGTTTTTGAACTCTGACTTCATTCTGAAATAATTTCAGGCTTATAAAAATATACAAAAAGAGTTCAAGGACATCTCTTATACCCTCCACTTTTATTCCCAAATGTTAGCATCTTACAGAACTTGCATCAAATCAGGACAGTACCTTTGATAACAACATGGGTCTTAAATGTAATTAATAATTGTCCCTCTCTTTGATATCCACTATGCCCACCTACACACACGCACATGCACACACACACGCATGGATGCATGCACTACAATTTGAAAGGAATATTTGAAGCCAGAACTGGCCTCTTGGACATTTCACCTATGCAGTAGCACAGGGCCCCACACTCTGGAAGGCCCTGTTCTTAGTTTAATTCCCTGCTGTCGTCATTTTGAAATTCATAATTTTTCAACAAGGGGCCCTCCATTTTTATTTTGCACTGGGCCCCATAAATTATTAAGTGGTCCAGCTTGAAGATATTAGAGAGAAGATGTAGAGGCAGCACATCTCTAAGGCCACACCCGTGGAATTCAAGTCCCAGTTCAGTTGTTACACGAGTTTTATAATTTGCGATATGAAGGTAATAGTGCTAGTAAACTCATGGAGTTGCTATCAGAAATAAATGAACTGATATAGTGTCTGGCACATTATAAATGCTAAATGCTTTTGCTTAAAAGACATATATGCCTGTATCCTCAGATACACACAGAAGAGGAATTTGAATTTGAATTCAAAAGAAGAGATACACACTGTTTGATTTAGTTTTGCAAAAGATACTGTTACAGAGGAGGGGGTGTCCAAAAATCCCCAGAGCTTGTGGCTGGGGGATGAGGAGAAGGAAGTAGCTTTCAGGATGCCTTCACATGCCTGAGGCTAGGGGCTAGTGTCTTTGTTATGTAAATGTATTTAATGCATCCAAGACCTGGGAAGATGAGAGGGGTCTTGTACCTTGGGATGGTATGGAAAGAACACACAGAGCCTGCGTGAGGTTCTGTGAATGGTCAGAACTGGGGACCATGCCAATTTCATCACAGGACACAGGGATTTAAAAATAAGTGGCAGACATTTTAACGGGACTGACCATGCGGTTTTGAAAAGGAAGGCTCTCCATGCGGATCAGAAAGGAGGGAACACCATGTTGCTTTAGGTACACCATGCAGCTTTGAGAACACCTTGTGGCTTGGAGAAGGGAGAACTCCATGCAGTTTACAAGGAGGCTGAGAATCCACGAGGTTCTGGATTAAAAGCTGGTGAGCCCCTTAACACAGACAACACCTCCCCCAATCAGAATTGAATGATTGGCAGCTACCGGTAAAAGCTGAACTGTGCCTAGAAAGTAGGGAAACAGTTTCTCTAACTTTTCTAAAACTAGCCTGGTTTGGTAGGGGAACGCAGAACTATGTGTTTGTGGGTGTTTTAAGGAACATAAGACTTAACGGCAGAAATCGGCAAATAATCTAAGTCTATATAACCGTTAAATAAACTATTCTTTTTCTTTTCACTAAACTCTGGTATTGAGAGTTATAATACTGGCGGCAGGCAATCGGGCCCCTAACTAAACATCCCGTGGGTTCTGTTTCAATTGGAGCAGCCCAGGGGTTCTGTAACAATATGAAAGCTGAATTGGTAGGAAATTGAGGAATGCCCTGTTTGGTTGCTCAGTTTTAAGGTATCTTGAATAGACCAGAAAAAAAGAAAAGGAAATGAAAGGAGAGGAGAGGGAGAGGAGGGAGAGAAAAAGGAAGAGAGAGGGAGAGGAGAAAGCAGCCCCTTAGTATTAAGAACATCGCACTGGCCCTTCATTCAGGTTGCTCTTGCTACCCAACAGTGAAAATGAAAAAGGCAAACAGCTCTTACTATATCCCACCCTGGAAGCTAAGCTAAGTATTTCCAAGATCTAGGTGACAGATGGGGCAAGAACCTCAGTATGGGAGCAGAAAAACATCCTAAATTTAACCTGATAAGAGTGAAATGGAACCAGATTCAGGAGATCAGATGGCAGCGGCAAGAAAACAGTAAGAGGAAACTTGATGAGGAAGAAAACGTTCACAGGGAAGATTCCTTTCTAGGTCAAAGTCTCTCCATATGAGACCAGTTTGCAAGGGTGAGCTGGGGACAAACTGGGTAGAAGGTGAGGGCTTGGGGGGAGGCTATGCCTAGCCTCCCTCTGATGCTGAGAAACAATCCTCCTAAAGGGTCTCAACAGGGGGAGAGCATATATAGTCAGGATGCCTGGTCACCCACTGGAATAGGAGCCACACTCAGTATGAACAGGACTGTGTGGGTAGAGTTACGTGGAAACAAACACAGTCACATTTTTTATTTGCATTTCAGATAAGTTTATTGCATAATACATGGAATTTTGGTTCCTTTGGGCATCAAAAAAAAATTGATTAATTTTTTTCTTAAGTGTAAACCTCAGAGTCGATAGGGCTGCCAGAACGGAGTCCAAGAACCGCAGTTTCAATGAACTAGACATTTCTAAACGGCATCCTGCCTGCTGAAAAATCCCCTCCACAACCTTGCAAGGCTATCATCCAGCCTTGGAGTAAATCCCTCCAGAGCAGAAGCTTGCTTCAGTGGTGAAACCCATGTATCCTACAGGGAATGGGGATGGTCTCTGCCTTGAGGGATTGGTCCTTCCCACATTCCAGAAGAGATTATCACTTAGCACAAATTCCTTTTAACCTACATTATCTGAGTGGATATACCACCAGGTTATGTCTAGCCACTTGAATGAGGTGGGGAAGCTCATTTTCTTTTATGAAATTTATAAGTAATTGGAGTTCTAGCTGTTGCCTGAGTGTTAACTCAGGAAATGAGCAGTCTGTATCTGCCTCCAGAAAGGTTGGACCTGTGGGCTCTCCCTATGAGGAGCAGGCCTGGGGTTTTCCCTTCCTCTTCTTCTTCTCCCCCAGATACTTTGCTTTGCCTTTCTTTCTCTTAAGCTTCAAAGGCCTTTCTTCTGCCTCTCTAACTTGTTCCCCTGAGCCTGTGCTGCTCAGCTGACTCACTTCTACTACCTCCATAACTTTCTAAATAAACGTTCTCTTATAATTGAAAAGAAGGAAAAGTTGGTTGCCTGCTTTTGCAAGTTTGGTTAAAGAGACTGAGTTTCCCAATACATTACCTGATAATGAAAAATATAGAAACAATCAAGTAATGAAGTGTAAAGAAACCAGAAATTTCAATGTAAAAGGAATAAATTAAAAAAGAAAGAATCTCCTCCCCTGAAGAAAATTTTAAAATAGAGAGGAAGAGGAAGAAAAATGCAGAAAGGGAGAGAGCAAGGGGAACGAGGGAGGAAAAAACATTTTCAATATTTAAAGAGCCATAACATGTTAGAGGATAAAATTAGAATCAATGTATAGTTTTTTTTAAACAACCTCATTAAGATACAAATTACATACTATAAGATTTATCCATTTAATGTGTAACATTGAATGTTTTTTAAAAATAAATTTGAAGAGTTTTGCAGAAAGTTATAGAACTTAATTTAAAAAATTAGAAATCTGAAAGTATAGTCGCAGGAAGGAAGGGGAGAGGCTTAGAAGAAGCTTAAAAAGAAGAAAAAATACTGTTTTTGAGAAAAATATTTTAAAGAACCTTTATATTTTAGAATAGACTTGTTACAGAACCCCTGGGCTACTCCAGTTGAAAACAAACCCACGGGCTCTTTAGTTAGGGGCCCGATTGCCCGCCGCCAAAATTATAACTCTCAATACCAGAGTTTAGTGAAAAGAAAAAGAATTATTTATTTAACAGTTATATAGATTTAGTTATTTGCGGATTTCTGTTGTTAAGTCTTATGTTCTTTAAAACACCCTATAAACACATATCCTTGCCTCCCCATTACCAAACCAGGCTAGTTTTAAGAAAGTCAGAGAAACCCTTTCCCTACTTTCCAAACACAGTTCAGCTTTACCAGTAGCTGCCAATCATTCAATCCTGATTGGGGAGACCTCGTCTGTGTTATGGGGTCCACCAATTTTTAATCCAGAACCTCATGGATTCTCAGCCTCCTTGTAAACTGTATAGTTAGTCCTTTTGTAATCCGCACAGTCAGCCTCAGCCTCAGTCAAATCCACACAGTCCGCCCCAGCCTTAGTTAAATCCACACAGTCAGCCCGGCTAAAAATGTCTGCCGCTTATTTTTAAATCCCTGACTACGTCCTCTGATGTAGTGGGTGCGGTAACCAGTTCTGACCATTCACAGAACCTCACACAGGCTTTGTGTGCTTTCTCCATAGCATCCCCTGGTCCAAGTCCCCTCCCATCTACCTGATGCTTTGGATGCATTAAAGCCATTTTGCATAAAAAAGACACTAGCCAACAGCCTCAGGCAT
Source organism: Furipterus horrens (assembly GCF_987537825.1). NCBI lineage: Eukaryota > Metazoa > Chordata > Mammalia > Chiroptera > Furipteridae > Furipterus > Furipterus horrens. The sequence continues at coordinate 67,072,297 of NW_028327182.1, forward strand.
GTGGAGGCATTCCAAAAGCTGCTTCCTTCTCCCCATCCCCCAGCCGCAAACTGGGGATTTTTGGAACACCCCTGTTTCTGTAACAGACTTAGATTTACAACAGGTTATGAAGACTGTAGAGTTCTGTATACCCTTCACCCTGTTTTTGTTAACATCCTGCATCACATTGTCACAACCCCAGAAAGAAAACTGGTATATTACTTGTCAGGGTAGCCCTGCTCTGAGAAATCACCCAGAGACTGCTGTGGGAACAGATAACTGGTTTATTGAGGGAGAAAAGGAAGGGGAGAGGGGATTAAGGGGAAAGGCAATTCCCCGGACTGACTCAACGGACTGAAGGAGAAAGGGAAACAGCGGTGGAGGGGGTGGGGGTAGCTCCCAGTCCTCCTTGTAAACCTGTAGGAGCAAGGGAATAAGGGAAAGGTAGCTCCTGGTCCTCCTCCTGGGCCCATAGGAGCAAGGGAATAGGGGAGGGTGATTCTTAGTCCTCGTCGTGGGCCCCTAGGAATCGCCACTGACACATATGCAGGCACTTTTTTTTATACACCTTTCGGTAAGGGGGAGTTTGCTTATTGACATATTCAGTAGGTCATTTACATCTCATTGCTTTCCCCCTCCCACACCAGCTTAGTTAACATATGGGGCTAAGTCATTAGCGTTTCCTCTGGAAAAGTTTCAGTCCATCAACATATCTTTTGGGAAATGCTAAGTCCAGGGCCAGGTTGATTACCAAAGTCCAAAGTCCAGGTGTCCATGATCTGACATTACTGTAAACTGAACTCTACACTTTATTAGTATTGTATAGGTTTCTCCACTACTGTCTTTTTTCTTTTTCAGGCTACCTCACAGCATTTAGTGTCACATCTCTTTCTCCTCTGGTCTGTGACAGTTTATCAGACTTTTCTTGTTTTTATGGCCCTGGCAGTTATGAGAAGTATTGAGCAGGTGTTTGGTAGGATGTCCCTCAGCCTCGGTTTACCTGATATTTTCCTCATTGTTAGAATGGAGTTATTATGCCTTTGGGGAAGAATACCAAAGAGATGAAGTGATGTTTTCATCACATCAAATCAGACATACATAATCATCTGGACAGGTGATGTTTTAGAAGTTCCTAAGAAATTATTTTTAAATTCACATCTTTTTCTGGTAATTATATTATTTAACAGTACATGCTACATTAATCTGTAAACAAACCCATAAAATGTTCAGTTTAGATAATGTAGCAATGCCATTCCTTTGCCTTGTTGAGATGTTGTGTGCATTTATGACCACTAGAGGGAAGCACTAGAACAACTAAAGTGTACTGTCTACACTATTGATAAATGCAATGAAATGGATAGAGAAATACTAAAAATGATAAAACCAGGAACTGGAAGAACATTAAAAGACCAACCAGACCCTTTTAGTGTTTCCTAGAACCATATTCAACCCCTAATGAAAGTTTGAAATACCACAATTTCTACTCTTATGTGATGGAAGTTGATTTCTGTTGAGTTGTACTAAATGATTTACAAACCTGGAAACTCTGACTAATTTATATTCACTGAAAGTTGGGAGCAAAGGGAAGAAATGATTGCAGGGATAGACTGGAGAAGGGGAGGTTAGAGGACAAGCTCCATCTTAGATTGGTCCAGGCTTTGTAGAAATTTCTTCCCATCTCTTGCTTTTTATCAACAAACGGTTAGTGATACAATATAATCTGATACCTATACATAGAGCATATTGTCTAATCCTGTTTAATTTTTTAACGACTTATCACTGTACTGAACTAATTATTCATTCATCTAATTTTTAATTTAAAAAATCAAAAGACTATTTTTAAAACAATTATACATTTACAGAATTGACCAGAAAGTATAGCATTTCCATAATAGCCAAGCATCGCAACTTCAGTCCCCTATTAATAACATATTGTATTTGTGTAGTAAATTTGCTATAATTAATAAACTGATCTTGAAACATGATTATTAAATGAGTCCATAGTTTTAATTCTTGGTATTGCCCATTTTATGTATCCACTAGTCTCATAAAGAATAGTTCCACTGGTCTAAAAATCCTTTGTGCTTCACTTATTCATTTCTTTTCACCCCAAACCTGTGACAGCCACTGATCTTATTTTTTAAAGTATATTTTATTGATTATGTTGTTATAGTTGTCCCATTTTTTTTCCTTTTGCTCCCCACTGCCCAGTAACTCACTTCCCTCCTGCAATTCCACCCCCTTTAGTCCCTGAGTTGTACATATAAGTTCTTTGGCTTCACCCTCTCCTATATTATTCTTAACTTCTCCCTATCTATTTTGTACCAACCAATTATGCTTCTTAATCCCTGCACCATTTCTCCATTTCTCCATTTCTCCATTTCTACCCCTTCCCCCTCCCAGCCGATAACCCTCCAAATGATCCCCATACCTATGATTCTATTCCTATTCTGGTTCACTTAGTTGGATTTTGTTTTGGTTTTTTTAGATTCAGTTGTTGATAGTTGTGAGTTTCTTGTCTTAGGTTCCTAAGCCTCTCCTCCTTTTTATTTTCTTCAATTCTTGTTCTTTCATTCTGTACAGGTTAACTGTTTATTAATTCCTTATGTTCCAAATAATTGATTTGAACCCTGGTTTCCTTCCCTTCACCATTGGATTTGTGTGGATTTTCTTTTGTTTCACTTAGCATAGCTTTCACTTCTTCCTTTCTGCATTTACCATACTCAAACATATGCATCAAATCTGTGAGCATCTTTATCACCAGTGTTTTGAACTCTACATATGTTAGGTTGGCTATATTGTCTGTCACGTTGGCTATTTCCTCATTGCTTAGTTCTCCCACTGGAACCTTGATACATTACCTCTTTTGGGCCATAATTCTCTGTCTCCTCAACTTGACAGGCTCCTGTGTTTGCTTCTGTGTCTTAGGTAGAGCTGTCTTACCTGTTACATTGTGAGGAACAGAGCCTTAGTTAATTTTTAGTATGGAGTGACAAGTTTCACCACATCGTGACACTCTATATGGGGGAGGGTTATGAGAGGGAGCAATGGCGCTTGCTCAGCACTCATTCTTTTTCCAGGCACTTCTCCCACTTTCCATATGGGACTGTTGCCTCTCTAGCTACTGCCCTGGCTGTGGTTCCCATAGTGGGTGTGTCTGAGGACGTTCTAGGACCATGGAGGCCCTCTAAACAAACAGAGTCTGTTGAGAGACTGGCAGTTTCTTCCTCCACCCTAACCCCCACTGGTTTTCACAGTCAGAAGCAATGAGGTTTTATTTTCCCCAGCACTGGAACTGTGAGCTGCATGGTCTGGTGTAGGTGTTCCTCCCTACTTTCTAAAATGTGTGACTGTGCTTTCCACTAGTGGGCCACAGCTTCTGTCACCCTCAATGCCACCACCTTCACACAGCATCCTCTCTGCCCTGGCTCTACCTCTCCTACCCGTTTCGATAAGTATTTCTTTTTTATATCTTTGTTTGTTCGACTCCCAGCAGCTCAGTTTTTTTGGAACTTCTGGTTGTCTCCACTTTTGAGCTAGCTGTATTTCTTTTTAGTTGTGGAAGGAGACACAGCATGTCTACCTACGCTTCTGTCTTGGCCAGAAGTCTGCCCACTGATTTTATAATCTGTATAGTTTTGTCTTTGCCTCAATGTCATATAGTTGGGATTATACAGTGTATAGATTGGCTTCTTTCATTTTCAGTATGACTTAAGTTTCCTCCATGTCTTTTTGTAGTTTGATGGCTTGTTTCTTTTCACTGCTATATAATATTCTATTGTATAAGTGATTCATAGTTTGCTTATCTGTTTGTTTATGGAAGAATATCTGAGTTGCTTCCAAATTTTGGCAATTATAAACATTTGTGTGCAGATTTTGAGTGGACACACATTTTCAAGTCATTTGGGTAAATATCAATGAGCACAATTTCTAGATCATGTGGTTAGACGTTGCTTAGCTTTATAAGAAACTGCCAAATTGTCTTTCAAAGTGGCTGCACCATTTGCGTTCCCATCAGCAATGAATGAGAGTTCCTAATACCTTTCATCCTTGTCAGTATTTGGTGTTGTCAGCGTTTCAGATTTTAGCCATTTAATGTGTAAGTAGAATTATCTCATTGTTCTTTTAATTTTCATTTTCCTCAAAACTGGTGATGTTTAGCATCTCTCACATGCTTCTTTGTCACCTGTATATCTTCCTTGGTGAGGTGTTTGTTCACATCTTTTACCCACTTTGTAATTTGCGTTTTTGTTTTCTTACCATTGAGTTTTAAGATTTCATTGTATATGTTTGATATGTCTTTATCAGGTATATATGTTTTGCAAAGATTTTCTTTGACTCTGTGATTTTTTTTTTCATTCTCCTAAATCTAAACTAATTTTTGCAACAGCTCTGTGATACAGGTCTATTATTAACTGTATTTTAAAGATAATGAAATGCGGTCATGGAAATATTCATAGGAACCTGAGGTCTCACTCACTAGAGTGCAGTGGCTGTGGAATGCAGACCTGATGAGTGCAGTCGACTGAGTTCACTGCTTCATCACTCTTGTGTTCAGTGTTTATGAGCTTTGTACCACGGGCTGTTTCTGCTCAACTGAGGTTATTCATGATGTTGATACCCTGATATTGCGCCTTTGTCCATTTATATTACTCCCAATACTAGAGCTTAGAAATGCAGTGATCTAGCAATAGTGTTTAAAAATATTTTTTAAACCCCGTAAAATCAAATCCAGTCTCAAAAAGGTTGCATTCAGACTTAAAGAAGGGGTTTTTTCAATGTCAGAGAATAATGGAATGGTTCTTGAAATACTGCATAAAAATCCACTATAACTTAAACAATGGAATGTTAGTCGTTTCCTTGGTGGAAATAAAAGTGAGACTTCAAGATTGCTGAGGCTATTCAAGGTCATTTTTAGTTTCATATAAATTTTTGAAATATTCTAGATCTGTGAAATATGTCATTGGTATTTTAATAGGGATTCTGTTGAATCTATAAATTGCTTTGGGTAGTATAGACATTTTAATGATGTTAACTCTTCCAATCCATGAACATGGTATATGCTTCCATCTATTTGTATCTTCCTTAATTTCTTTCTTCAGTGTCCTGTAGTTTTCCAAGCACAGGTCTTTTACCTAAAAAATAGAAATAAAATCCAACTAAGCAAGCCAGAATAGGAACAGAATCATGTGTATGGGGATCACTTGGAGGGTTATCAGCTGGGAGGGGGAAGGGTGAGAAATGGGGAGATGGTGCAGAGATTAAGAAGCATAATTGATTGGTACTCTATTTTTTCTTTTTGCTACAGTAAATGGGATTTTTTTCTAGTTTCTATGTCTGCTATTTCATTGTTGGTGTGCAGAAATGCCTTCATTTTATAAATATTGATTTTGTACCCTGCTATTTTGCCAAAGTCACTTATTAGGTTGAGTAATTTTTTGGTGGAGACTATGGGTTCTCTAAGTACACTCTCATGTCATCTGCAAATAATGACGGTTTTATTTGCTCCTTTTCAATTTAGATGCCTTTGTTTTCCTTATCTGATCACTGTGGGTAGAACTTCCAAAACTACATTGAATAGAAGTGGAGAAAGTGGACACCTTTGTCTTGTTCCAGATTGTAGGAGGAAAGCTTTTAGTTTTTGCCTGTATACCCGAAGAATCCCGAAACACCAATGAAAAAAGAACCTACATTTATAGGCAATATTATTTGCAATAGCCAAATGCTGGAAACAGCCTAAGTGCCCACCAGTGGATGAGTGGATCAAGGACTTCTGGCCAAGATGGAGGCATAGACAGACATTCTGCATCTCCCTCCACAACTAGAAGGAACAGAACTACCTCAAAACTAGAGACAACCAGAAGTTCCAGAAAATTAAGCAGCATAGAAGTCCAACAAACAAAAATATAAAGAAGAAATACTCATCCAGACAGGTAGGAGGCATGGAACTGGGTAGGAGAGGATGTGGTGTGCTGGAGGCAGCAGATGAGGCAGCAATGGCAGCAGCAGTGGCAGGCAGGCAGAAAATACAGTAACACATTTTAAAAAGTTGAGAGGGACACTTGGGGAGTGTTCCCAGCCCCAGACCAGGCCACGCAGCTCATGGTCCCAGAGCCAGGGAAAATAAGAGCCTCATTGCTTCTGACTGCGCAAACCAGTGGGGGTTGGGGTGGAAGAAGAAACAGCCAGTCTCTCAGCAGAGTCCATTTGTTTGAAGGGCTTCCACAGTCCGAGAACATCTGCAGACTCACCCACTCTGGGGATGACAGGCAGGGCAACAGCTAGAGAGGCAATAGTCCCATACAGAGGTGGAGAGGTGCCTGGAAGAGGGGTGAATGCTGAGTGGGTGGCATTGTTCCCTCTCAGACCCCTCCCACACACACAGTGCCACAGCATGGTGAAACGGGTTGCCCTGTACTGACAAATTGCTAAGGTTCTGCCCTGTATACATAACAGGAGCGACAGATCTGCCTTAGACACAGAAGCCTGTCAAGATGATGAGACAGAGAAGTATGGCCAAAAAAAGAGAGAATGAATCAAGGTTCTGGTGGGAGAACTAAGTGATGAGGAGATAGACAGCCTAACAGATGAGGAGCTAGACAACCTAACAGATGCAGAATTCAAAACACTGGAAATAAAGATGCTCACAGGCTTGACAGATATGCTTGAGTATGGCAAATGCATAAGGAAAGAAGTGAAGGCTATGCTAAGTGAAACAAAGGAAAATCCACACAAAACCAATGGTGAAGGGAAGAAAACCAGGGTTCAAATCAATGATTTGGAACATAAGGAAGAAAAAAACAGTCAACTAGTACAGAATGAGGAAACAAGAATTGAAAAAAATGAGGAGAGGCTTAGGAACCTCTGGGACAACTTTAAACATGCCAATATCCGAATCATAGGGATGTCAGAAGGAGAAGAGGAAGAGCAAGAAATTGAAAGCTTATGTGAAGAAATAATAAAAATTGGTGAAGGAAATAGACATCCAAGTCCAGGAAGCACAGAGAGTTCCAAACAAGCTAGACCCAAAGAGGACCACACCAAGACACATCATTGTTAAAATGCCAAAGGTTCAAGATAAAGAGAGACTCTTAAAAGTAGCAAGAGAAAAGCAGAGAGTTACTTACAAAGGGTGCCTATAAGACTTTCAGCAAATTTCTCAAAAGGAAGTTTTCAGGCAAGAAGGGACTGACAAGAAGTATTCAAAGTTTTGAAAAGCAAAGATCTATACCCAAGATTACTCTACCCAGCAAAGCTATCATTTAGAATGGAAGAGCAGATAAAGTGCTTCCCAGACAAAGTAAAGCTAAAGGAGTTCATCATCACCAAGCCATTATTATATGAAATGTTAAAGGGACTTACTTTAAGAGAAAGAAGATCAAAACTATGAACATTAAAATGACAAGAAACTCACAACTATCAACAACTGAATATAAAAAATAGAAATAAAATCCAGCTAAGCAAACCAGAATAGGAACAGAATCATGTGTATGGGGATCACTTGGAGGGTTATCAGCTGGGAGGGGGAAGGGTGAGAAATGGGGAAATGGTGCAGGGAGTAAGAAGCATAATTGATTGGTACAAAATAGATAGGTGGAAGTTAAGAATAATATAGGAAAGCTGGTTTCTCTTTTCTATCCTAATGGTTTGGACAGAAAGAGCCCAGAGGTCTGAGAGGGGGGAAACCTAAAATATTTCCCTAAGTATAATGGGCAAAAGGGTTTTGGACAGGTGAGATGTGCCTGGCACACCTTCCTCCAAATAAGCCCTTTTTTACCCTAATGTGGGACATTGAAAAATTAATCCCTGACTTTTGTCATATAGTGGTTATGGATTGAATGATGTCTTTTAACTCTGTTGCCAAATCTGTTGCCCCCAGAATACAACAAGGATGCCAGTCTGTTAAACCAAGCTTGCCATTGTCCGGGGACAGCCAACTGACATAGAGTCTGCATGATTCTTCACTATGTGGGAAGGCCACCCTTCCTTCCACACCCCCACTCTTATTAGTGATTTCTGGACCCAAGGGTAGGTAGGACGACGACCATGTCCAGCTTGAAGCAGCTAGAGGAGCTCGAGACCTGCGCCCATTGTCCTTTATAAGATTATAAAGGGTCTTAAGTCTGAGAGGGAGGGATTGTTATTTTTTATTGTTAAAATAATTAGTTAATCATTTATTTATTAAAAAGAAGAAGAAGAATATATGAAAGGGTGAAGCGGGAGAGCTTGTATGTATGATCCATGGACATGGACTTTGGGGGGGGGATTGCTGGGGGAGGGAGGTGCTGGGTGGAGTGGAGCAAAGTGGAAAAATTGGAACTATTGTAACAATATAATCAATAAAATATACTTTAAAAAAAAGAATAACATAGGAAAGGGTGAAGCCAAGGAATTTATATGCATGACCCACGGACATGAACTAAGGGAGATGAGATTTCTGGAGGGAAAGGGGTTGCTGGGTAGAGGGGAGCAAAGGAAAAAAAATTGGAACTACTGTAACAACATAATCAGTAAAATATACTTAAAAAAAACAATGGTACATTTACACAACAGAATACTATGCAGCAGAAAGAAAGAAGGAACTCCTACCTTTTGTGACAGCATGGATGGAACTGAAGAATATTATTGTAAGTGAAATAAATCAGGCAATAAAAGATAAATACCATATGATCTTACCTATAAGTGGAACCCAATGAACAAAACAAATGAGCCAAACAAACCACAGCATGGAAACAAGGGGCAGATTGACAGTGACCAGGGAGGAGCGGGGAGGGGGAGAAGGGGTTAAAGAAGGGAGAGGATCTAGTCAAGGAACTAGTATAAATGACCCATGAACATGGACAATAAGGTGGGGATTGACTGTGGGAGTGAAGGGGCAGGGCAGTGGAGAGCAACAGGGAAAAAATTGGGACAACTGGAGAACAACAATAAAAAAATAAATGAAAAATAAAAAGGAGTAACACACACAAAAAAGTGAGAGTTCAGGAGTCAGAGAATGGAATCAACTACCCTTCTTTTTAGTCACTTTGACCTGGGAATTTTCTAGGAACAGAGCTATGAAATCCATTTAATTCGAAGACATGCAAATAAAAAACGTGGATGAGTAGCATTGTGAGCACATTGTTTTGGTAAACAAACAAACAGAAAATGGGGGAGGAGGTTCTCTGGAAAGTAACCTCACAGGGTGATCTGATTATAAATTCCTAACTGGGCAGGTCATGGTGGGTAGTCAGGCCCCAGGCCTATAACTTCTTCAGTGAAAGTTTTAATCTTTGCCTTAAGCAAGCCCTGTCCATTGTTTCTGTGCCTCTAGGTTAACACACCTTGGAAAAATTATTTAGACCCCTCTGAAACAAAAATACCTGAGAACACATATTCTTATCGACTATCCTGTAATCCAATACTCAATTTGCTTTCCCCCCCACCTCCTTGTAATCTTCCTTATGTTCCCTCCTTAAATTCAAACACATAAAAGAACTGCAAAAACTTATTCTGGGTTTTTGCTCCTTGGCATTTGTTTGTCAGTTTGGCTCAAATAAACTCTTCTAAAAGTTCTCTACATGCCAGTCACCTGCATCTACTCCCAAAGCAACTTTATCACTCTCTTCTTCAGGATCAAGTATCTAGGACTCCCTCTGCCCCTGGAACACAAGAGACATGAAGATACAGTAAGACAGGAAAGAAGAGACCACTCTCTTGAGGAACTTGCTGAAAATAAATAGCTGTTTCCCTAGCAGCTGAGACAGGAGTAAGAGGAGAGGCATGTGACCTCACCGGAATGGAGAATATGAAACCCAATCTAGGTCCTGAAGGATGAGTTCATCTGCTAGATTCTTCTTTTGGACAGCTCAAAACTGGAACCACACAGGGAGGAGATGCTGGGAAACAAGCTTCCATCTTAAAGTTGACAGCAGATTATCACAAATACTGTGAAGCATCATATGTATTTGGTTCTGATCAAGGTCTTCAATTAAATTAATCTGGGCATTTAAAAAAAGTTCTCTACAGGTTTGGATGTTTCTTAAGTCACATAAGGCATATTACTTCAAGCAGTTTAATGACAAATAATAGTTTTTCAAGCAATTTGGTAATTAAAGGGAAGGAGAGTAGTAGCTAGAGGGGAACAGGCAGCCAGGGCATGCACATAGGCTGAAACCCTGGGTGGGAGAAATGCTGGTTTGAAGAGGCAAGTAATGGTGGATTCTGGAGAAGGTCGGAGGGTGTGGGATCCGATATGAATGCAAGGAGATGGCTTTAGATATTAATCATCTGAAGCAGCCTAGAATAATCTAAAGATAGGCAATACAATAGGCAAGAAGAAAGAGAAAAAGGACATTATGCCTGAGAGATTTTATTTTCCTCGTAAGGTAGGAGATGAGTTTACTGGCTGCACAAAGAATGTGTCGGGATTATGGCAAAAGGGTCTCATCCTCCTTGGCCCTTTCCTCACAGCCTGTGCTCAGATCTCTTTTGCTGTCTAAAACCAACCTGCCCCATAACTACCTGATTTCTGTTGCTGGCAGCGGGTCTTGTCTTCCTCTCTTTTTCACTCTCACTCTCCACTCTTCCCCCTGCAACACAGTTGAGTGTGGGGGTGTGAGTGTGGTGGGGGAGGGGAGTGGGATTCCATTGCTTTTCAAGCATGCTCTCCTATCAAATCAATGTAAAAATTTAGATGGCCTTCTTTGTTATAAGACTTAGTGGCTTTATTTTCAAACAGTTTTAAAAAGACAACAATAAGATTGGTTTTAACAAATGATTTAATGAACTGTTTTCAGCACTATCCAATGATGTGTAGAAATTGTGGGAGCCAGGTTGGTCCTTCCTTTACCAATCTTGGCAACCCCACCCCCACATTCAAACACCCTGACTCTCTAGTCTGTGAGCTGCACAGGAGTCTGGGAGACACTCAACTGTTCACGGCCTCATTGTCTTCTCTTCAACAAAACATTTTCTTTAAATTGAATGCTTGCAAGTCCTATTGAAGTTCTTGATATGAAGCTCCATTCGAGCTTAAATGATCATAACCTTCACATTTGTTTCATAAACCAGACTAATTCAATTCATGGTAGAGAATGCATGCATATTCCTCTTTCTTTCTTTTTTTTTTTTGTTTCTAATTAGCTTTTGAGTTTAATAATGAATTAAGTTTAATAGACCCTGAACTAGAGGCAGCCTCATTGGACTTCACTTAACTTTTGTTTGAACTGGACTAGCCATGCATCACTAGGAATAAGTGACTTTATCTGTATTGTGAATTGTATTAATAATATAGCATACAATACTAGAATTTTAATGACTGTGCTACTAATATCTAGATATATAATATTTCTATTATTCATATTTTTCTTGGAGTTCCAAATCATCAATATTCTTTTAAATTAATGACCAGACCAAAACAATTTAACAACCCAGGGCATCTTGAATATTTCAAGGACCATAGCCATTTTACTCTAAGAAAACCCTTCTGTAAATCTTCACCCACTCACTTCTCTTTGAATCTACAAAATATGGATGAATAATTGTGGAGGGATGCACACATGTTTCTATAATGACAGTTGGGGCGGAGCCACTGCTATTTTGCTCTGCTTAATAAGAAATTGAATATAAGTATATCTGTTTATCTAGAAATTCACTTTCTTTGCCATGAAGCTTTTGCATCTTTCTCTCCATTTGGAGTTGCTTGAGGATTCTTCTGAAATAACTCAGAACTTTATTTTTACATATTTTATGTATGTTATCACACCTCTTAGAAAAGCAGGCTGGTATTGTGACAGGAGCCTGAGACCTTAAGTCCAGTGGCACTGGACCGAGTTCCAACTGTGTTTATTTTAGATAGGCATTCTTGAGCATATCTAAATTGACTCTCCTGAGTCTGTTTCTTGATCTGTAAAACAGGGACAGTATTCTGTACAGAGTTGATGTGAGAATCAGAAATGAGCTTATAAAACATGGGGCTCAGTTCCTGCTCATGGTAGGTGTAATCATTCACATCTGTGTGTCTCTGTCAGTAGGCTGATGCTGATCAGGCCGAAGGCCGTCTCTGTCTTACTCACTTTCCCATTGTTAAGTTTGTGCCTGGAAGAAGGGAAGGGCCGGGTGGACCAGTTCAAAGCCTTTATTGAGGGATGTTCAAGCAGACAGTTAAGTCCAAGTGGACTGCAGCCCCAAGGAAAGGGATAGAAGGATTTTTAAAGGCTTGGAGCAAACCCTCATGGGGATGGGTCACCCTGCTGATTGGCTTCAGAGTCCAGAGTATAGGTGTTTGTGAAAGAAAAATGCCCCTGATTAGGGATGGCTGTCCAGGAAATGATTAAGGAAGAGAGGAAGGGGTAATGGGGGTGTAATTAGTTCTCACTGGGATGCAGTGGCTATGCCTTAGTCACCTCTGTTAATGGGGAACCTTGTGATCGGTTGCATGGCTGGTGTCACAGACCCTCTTTGTTTCAGCACAGGTGGTGGCCCAAGCCCCGCAGGCCACAACTCCAGAGACTGCAGTGACCCCTGGCCATACCCTGTTTTGCCAGGCCTGACTCACGGGCAGCCAACATGGGGTCTCTGGCCCTAACACCCTCTCCATTGTTTAGCACACTTTTTTGCTCCTAAAAGGTATCAGTTTATGTTTCTTGATTGAGGAACTTAATTATCAAAGGAATGAAGCTCTCATAAATGGTAACTTAAGAAGATCTGGAAAGCTATGCAGTTTTCACTTTCTTGCCCTGTATCAACTTCTCTCTGTATATTATTCCAGTTTGTAAAGAGATGGAAGCTTTTTGATTATGCACTATGTAAGGTCTTATTCCAAAAAAGTATTTTTTACATCTCAAGTAAATAGAATTGAAATGCCCACCAAGAATTGAAGTATTCCTTGTTGTTTCCCATGTACACAACCCCTACTGTATCACTATAGCAGTTCAATAGCCCTTCTTGTCAAAAAGGTAATAATCAAAATGACTCTGGGTAAGTCACAATTCAGATAACAGGGGTTTGATATAAAGGTGATAGTGTTTACATTCCTTAGGGTTAAATAATCTTTGTGAGAGACTATGACTTCAACTTAAAAATGTTTTACTTATTTTCTAATATCACGCTCACATATTTCTTCCATCTTTGTTCTCAGATTTAAATGTCATTTAAAAAAACTAACAGGTTGAGTTAAAACTGTTTACTTGTTTTTATTAAGCTTAGGCTATTAGCACTTGGCTTATGTTTCCTTCTTCCATGCATATACCATTTCCTTTAGAGATTTCAGATAATGATGGAAGTTGACTATTAGAATGAGAGTGGGAGAACTTGGCTTGCAGAAGTCTCTCTTTCATCACTACTAAAATAGACTAAGTATTTACCACACTAAGTTGTTGAAGAAAAAAAAACCAGCTAAAACCGGGACATGTGCTAAGTCCCCTGGAGGTTGTGGAGGGTGAAGGTGAGCAGACAGACCTCTGAGGGGATGCATGCTGGGCGAGGGGGAGACAGAACTAGACAAGGAGCTTGCTTTGGAGATGATGGGCAATGTGGAAAAATCCAGTCTTTCTGCTCTAGGCAATCAGAAAAGAGAGGGTAAAACATGACTATTGAGGAGAATGGATGTCCAAAATCTACCTACCCCCATCACTGATGGACCTGAAAACCAGCATGCAAAGAACAGATTCAAAGCACGTAAATTAAGGACAAAATATTTAAACTCAGACCTGAACCTCTGCCCAAGAAATAAAAATTTCAGTTTAACAGAGATAACATGATTTTACATAATTACTGAAATTCACAAACCCATATACCTGAACTTATAAATACAAATTTACGTAAATTTTCTTTTAAAAAGAAAAATATGGGTAAGTGAAGGTCAGCAAACCTCATTTAACTATCATTGGGAATTTTATTTATTTTATAACCTAAGGTATTTTCAACTCTTTTAATATTATTTTTTAAGTATATTTTTTGATTATGGTGTTTCAGCTGTTCCAATTTTTCCCCTTTTGTCCCCCTCAACTTGGTACCCCCTTCTCTCCAGCAACTCCCCCCACCTTAGTTCATGTCCAGGGGTCATGCATGTAATTTTTGTGACTTCTCTATTTCCTATACCATTCTTAACATCCACCTGCCTATTTTGTTCCTACCAATTATGTTTCTTAATCCCTACACCATTTCCCCCATTCTCTCCCTTTTCCATCCCAGCTGACAACCCTCCAAATGATTTCCATACCTATGATTCTGTTCCTGTTCTTGTTGTTTCCTTTGTTTGTTTGTTTAGATTCATTTGTTGCTAGTTATGAATTTGTTGCCTTTTTAGTGTTCCTAGTTTTGATCTTCTTCTTTTTCTTAAATAAGAACATTTAACATTTCATGTAATAATGGCTTGGTGATGATGAACTCTTTTAGCTTTATCATGTCTGGAAAGGACTTTATCTACCCTCCATTCTAAATGAGAGCTTTGCTGGATAGAATAATATAGGTTGTAGGTCCTTGCTTTTCATCACTTTCAATATTTCTTGCCAATCCCTTCTTGCCTACAAAGTTTCTTTTGAGAAATCAGCGATAATCTTATAGTTAACTCTTGTAGGTAACTCTCTGCTATTCTCTTGATGCTTTTAAGATTCTCTCTTTGTATTTAAACTTCAGTATTTTAATTATGATGTGTCTTTGTGTGAGCTTCTTTGTGTCCAACTTATTTGGAACTCTGTGCTTCCTGGATTTGTATGTCTATTTCCTTCACCAAATTAGGCAAGTTATTTTTCAGTATTTTTTCAAATACGTTTTCAATTTCTTGCTCTTCCCCTTCTCCTTCTGGCACCCCTGTGATTCAGATGTTGACGTTGTCCCAGAAGTTCCTAAGCCTACCCTAATTTTTCTGAATTCTTGTTTCTTCTTTCTGTTCTGGTTGAATGTTTATTTCTTCTTTATATTCCAAATCATTGATTTAAATACTGGCTTCCTTTCCTTCACTGTTGGTTCCCTATGGATTTTTCTTTATTTCATTTAGTGGAACCTTCATTTCTTCCTTCACATTGTTGCTGTACTGAATGAGTTCTCTGAGAATCCTGATCACAAGTGTTTTGAACTCTGTATCTGAAAGGTTGGTTATCTCCATTTCATTTAGTTCTTTTTCTGGGGTTTTGTTCTGTTCTTTCATTTGGGCTATATTTCTGTTTCCTCATCTTGGCAGCCTCCTTGTGTTTGTTTCTGTGTTTTAGATAGAGCTGCTTTGACTCCCTGTATTAGTAGCATGGCCTATGTAGAAAAGGTACCTGTAAATTGTGTGGGGAGGAGCTTTAGGAAATTGCCAGGGTGGAGCAACCCTCTTCACTGCTTTGTGGCTCTGTGTGTGGGGAGGGTTCAGAGAGGAGATAATGCCACTGTCTGGCTTCTGGTGATTTATCTGTCACTCGCCCCATTTACAATCACTTCACCCACTTCCTGTATGCAACTAGTACCCTTCTGCGGCTACCCTGGTGGTGAAACCCAGATGGGCAAGTTTGCATACATTCTAAGTCTGTGCAGGCCCTTTAAGTAGTGAAAATCTGGAAGTTTCTTCCACTGCCCCAACCCCCACTGGTTTTTACAACTAGAGGTAATGGGAATTTATTTTCCCTGCACTGGAACCCTGGGTTGTGTGGTTTGGCTTGGGGTTAGGGTTGATCATTCGCAAGGTATCCCTCCTGATTTATTCACCACTTGTGAATGTGGATGGTCAGTTCTGCCACCACCACCACTGCCTCTCAGCACCACACTGCCTCTCTGCCCATCTCTGCAACTCTGCCCCTCCTACACATCTGGATTAATGTGTCTTCTTTAAATCCTTGGCAACCAGACTTCCATACAACTCAATTTACTGATGATTTTGGGTATTATTTGTTTTGAGATATGGTTGTATATTTTTAAATATTTTACTTATTTATTTTTTAGAGAGGGGAAGGGAGGGAGAAAGAGGGGGGGAGAAACAACAATGTGAGAGAGATACATCAATTGCTTGCCTCTCACATGCCCCCAAGTGGGAACCTGTCCCACAACCCGGGCATGTGCCCTGACTGGGAATCGAACTGGCAAACTTTCAGTTCTCAAATTGGGACTCAATCCACTGAACCACAACAACCAGGGCTTAATCTTATCTATTATTTTAAACAAATGTTTTTTAAAAATGTGCCCTACCTATTTATATTTTTAGATTTTCAATGCCGATTGTTAGTAGATTCAAAATTCATGGGATCATTTTTATTTCTCTCTATACATTTATTTTTTTACTCTTTCTTTTTAGCATAATTCTGCTGGAAACAATTAAGCTTTACTTGTCCTCTTAGGTTTTTGTTTTATTACTTTCAGTGCCTTGTATGGGCATATCCAATCATCTCATTACTTAGTGACTTAAACTTCTTCTGAGACATCTGTTGGAAACTGACATAAGTCGTGTTGGTGACTGACAATTGTCATATCCTTTGTGGTGAGCATCAGTAGTTTCTAACAATAAGAGGTAAGCACCCTGTACCCTGGCAAACTGTATACCAGGAGGTATGCTACAAATAGAGAGAGCATTATATTCTGTCATAGAGTCATCCAGTCAGTTCTCTGTCTTTTTAGGTACTTCAATAATTTGCACAAAAGGTTTACCCAGATCCAAATTTAACAATGTTTTGAAGGTAAGCTATGCCAAATCATTTTAAGCTGTTGGGACCATTTTGAAAGGTTAAAGTACTCACTTGTCAGATTTTTATTCATGAGCATGTAAGAGGTGAGATGCCTAACATTAGACTAAAACTATTGTGGCAACTATTGTATGAACATCACTCATTTTTCTAATGAGATATTATTTGTAACATCACTTATGCTAATTAATAGTCCTCTAGTGCAGGTATGGATGGCATTATTCCAAGGGCTTGCTATAGCCTTCTGAGGATGGGAATCCAGACCAGGGTCTTTGAATTGCCCACCAGCTACATTATTTCTTGATTCTTCCAGCATTGGTTTACATCCTTCCCTCTGTTAGGAATTAAAGGCAACTTGCAAAATGTGTGTATCCTCTGTCTATACTGAAGTATATAAAGTATGTTAAGGGAATTACAAAGTACTTCAGGTTTTATAAAGTGCTGGCAGCTTGGTTGCTGAACAATTGAGGAAGAGGAGCTGTGGCTGCAAGAAATACCATGTTGAAGGTGGAACATTGAAGCAGGCTGCCCACAGGAGGAAACCACACTCAGAGCTGAGCAGCTAACACAGTGGACAGAGGACAGCCAAGGCCACAGTGCTATTGTGAGAACAAGCAGAAGGCACAAAGGCCAAGAAAAGTAAAACTGGGACTCTTAATTCTGCTTGTTCAAAACAAGGAAAGAAATATCTCCCCTTCCTTCTCACAGCATTTTCTTTAGAAAACTTGTGAGTTCTTTCTCTGTTTCTTCAAACTGTATATAAATCTTTTAAAACTTGCCAGGTTGCAACTTTTTTTTTTTTTTAAGTTTAAGGAAAAAGAGGTTGAAGTTCACCTTTTATGGGGGATCATGAGCATCTGAATTAAAGCCAGAGGCCAGGGAATCAGGCAAGGCAGGTGCCACAGTTCAAGGGTTCCTGAAGTCCTGCTGTTCAAAATCCTAAGGCTTTTAGGCAAATAAACCTCAAACGTGTGAAGCATATCAAGGCCTTGAACAAATGCTTTTCTCTCTCCAGGTCTTTGTCTCCTTGATTGTAGAATGAGTAGTTGGGAATAAGATGGAAACAAAAATTCCTTTCGGGTCTTACAGTCTAAGAATCTAAGGTTGGCATTGAATTTAGAGTTCAAAACCAGGTTCGAGCTGTGGGTGAGGTAAGGGAAACTGTGGTGTCATTAAAAATCTTTGTAAAATCCTTTTGAAAATATTCACCCTGAACTTGAAAGTGATTTACTTTCTCAAATACTGGCAAAGCTTTCAAACCAAAGAACTTCCTTCCAGTATATAAGATGTAAAAAACAGTGTGCAACAGAGTAAAGTGAATACTTTATCTTTAGGTGGGTTTGAACACATCTAAGGTAACTTGTTACTTTGATAGAAAAGTGTTTCAGGGGGAGTTACTAAGATGAAAGCACAATTTTGTATAATAGAACAGGTTTGCAACTCTTGGAAGTCTTTTTCAAGGAGCCACCTCTATGAGATGTGACATCAAGGAAGAAAGCAACACTATCTCCTGTCATCAAGATTGGAGTTTCTTTTCCCTTTGAATAAAGCCATTAGCTAACACAGATGGTCATTCCTAGTACCAGATAGAATTAGGGTGAACTATGTGGGACAAATGGTGGTCAAGTCCCAGTAACTCGAGGACTAGTTAGCGTTTATCCCAAGA
Organism: Furipterus horrens; assembly: GCF_987537825.1. NCBI lineage: Eukaryota > Metazoa > Chordata > Mammalia > Chiroptera > Furipteridae > Furipterus > Furipterus horrens. Next base: position 67,090,579 of record NW_028327182.1, read on the forward strand.
ACATGAGTGTAATGGATTGCATCTGTTTGGCTACTTAAGAGGATGAGATTGCTTTCTGTTTTTGCAATCCCTCAGTGGAGTACCTGTGATATGCATCCCATTCTGGATTAATGCTCATTCAATAAGACAACTATTTTCTTTCTTTACTGACTTTGTGGAGAGGATTTCTGCATTGGAAGAAGATTTCGGTCTAAGTTATATGTTCTTATTTTTACTGCAGCACAATGTTGCCTAGACGTGCTCTTCACATATTTTTCTCTTTGTTTATAGAAATGTGATTTATTTTCTAGGGGGTAAGCATATTGACCCTCTCACCTCTGGTCTAATATTTTAACTTAATTGCCTCTTCCAGTAAAGGCTGACATCCCTGATCAATCTAATTGTTCTTTCTAGCCGAGCCCTGAACCCTGAGTCCCGCCCTAAGTGTCCATACATGATTTGATCAATATTGTTTAGCTAAGTATAAACTGGGTCTCAGGACAATTTAGTGTTCATATTGCAGGTAACTAACACACATATTCTTTGATTAGTAAATACTTTTGGTATTCCATTGGAGTTGTATACTCTTTGAATATTTTCTGATCTTTATCAATATGCTCATTTATTTTTCATATTTTTGTAATTAACTTATCTTTATTTTAATGATTAAAGGAGAAAAATAAATTGATCCTCCTCTAAAGAACACATCACATTATTAACTATCCAGAGATAATCACTATAAAGACTTCACAATTCTCAATGTGCAGGCATCTGTGGTTTTCCACATTTTTGTTATTGCAAAGACAGAAAGGCAAGAATAAAGGAATATAAATTTTTTTAAAGGTAAATTAGGAAAGAATAAAGTAGAAGTCCCTCTCCCCAAGTCCATAATAGTACTCAGATATTTTCAGAAATCATTTTAAGTAGGACTATACTTTAAAGACAAACATCCTTGGAAGAATATTAATTTTTAATGAGGCTTTTCTGTTATTCTTCTTACTTTCAATTACATCACACAGTAAACCAAATTGCTTTGGATAAATTGCTTTTGGCCAAATTGCTTTTGGCCTAATCATAAGCTGTTTCTTAAAACAGTGCTTTATGTAGCCCCTAACAATTAATTGGTGCAATCTTCAACTGCTCTTTTTCACTAGAGAGATTGTCTTTAGATATTAATCAATCATTTGCTTGGAGTGCATTTGTAAGAAAAAAAATCAAGATTAAGAAAGAGTTTCCAAATTTCAGGACATTCTCAATATTCTACTCCTTGTTTAAAACTATAAGCCTTTGTCAGTACCTAAACAAACAATAAGCCACTTAAAAGAGACATTAGCAACAGTAAAATGTTACTGATCCAAAACCTAACTTCCAGCATTAGAAAATTATATCAAAGTCACCTTTTATTGAAAAAAGAGAAGGGGCTCAACAAAAGGAAAGTGATGATTTATTTCAGCTAATTATGAGCTATAATGACTGAAAATTATTTCTCCTTCAATTTAAATATTTGAAGAACTACTTTTCTTCATTAATTATTGGTCTTAAACTTCACTGGCTAACACTCTCAAGGTTTAAAAATATGAATGTACATTTCCAGGTGGCTTAATTTATGACAGGGAACAGTCGAAGGCATGAGAAAATGTGACTTCCATCCCATCCTGGTTCTTAATTTTGAACACAAAAGCCTGCTTCCTGTAGTGATTACCACTAGATGGGGTGCAATGACAATGCCTGCTTCTCCATTTCTTCAGGGGCTAATAATAGAAAGCTTTTCTTCTCAGGAACTGCATAAACTGCAAAGTGAAATGTGGTATGTTTAGAAGTTTAACATTTACCTTGAAGGCAATGGGGATTAAGTAAATTATTTTATTTTTGAACAGGCAATGACATTATTGGTTTTGCTTGTAAGATTACCTGAGCAGAGCTTGGTTTGTCAGGATGAGAGAGGAAACAAGAAAACTGGTTAAGGGGGCCTGAACTTGGGCAGTCAAGGAGAAGAAGTGAAAAGGGTGGGCAGGCAGTGAAGGCACTTAGGAGGTAAAACACATACACATGATGGGCCCTGGTCAGGTGCTGCAGGCCCACTCGCTTGAAAGGAAGAGCTAAGAGAGGCATGTGACTTGCACAGCAAGAACAGCTTCGGGCGCAGTCATGATAATGCTTCCTCCAGCCTATAATGGAAAGGAGTCTGAGGAGTCTGTGCTTTTCTGGCCATGCAGGCTACACTGACCCTGGACCTCCCTGCAGACTTCTGAGAGGCCCTGAGGAGGCGAAAGGATACTGTGTAAACCCAAATCCTTGGTCATGTTTTACATCACCTGCTCAGCTTGTTAATTAGTTTTGCAACAAGCTCAATAACGTTACTCCACATTCAAGTTGTCACATACATCCTACCTTGAGCCCTGACTAGCGTTTGTGTTTTGGACATAAGTGCTACCATGTTGTAACAAGATTGACTAAGAGAAAGACAAATACTTTACAAAAAATTCAGCAATTAGGTCTTTGTTGCCTTTGCTGAGTAGTTTCAATCCTGTAAGAATATCAGGCTGATTGCAGTGGATGAAGAAATGTAGGGAAGATGAGGACGTGGGGACAAAGTGCATTTTACTTCAATAAGCTTGTCTGCGCAAGGAAGGAGGAGGCTAAGTCATCATGAAAACAATTCTCTTCATTTTGTCAATCCAAGTGTTCTTTATATACAATTATCTTGATGGCACTTTATTTTAATGTTTTACTATAAAACAAGCTATTGATTACATGATTAAGTATGAAATTTCAGAAAAAAATGACCCTCCCTTCCATTATTTTTTAAATTGACAAAGTATTCCTTGGTCATCAATATTCATAAATCTGTACACACCAATAACAAAATATTTTTTTAGCACACAGCCTCACATAAAGCCAGACTTTAAAAATAACTGTGCAGTTACATGCTTTGCTCTGGAAGAGTTGTTTCAAAATATACCTCCTACCACACCTATCATGGACCCCAAAAATCCTCCCAAACCAAAAACCTGGATATATTGGACAACAGATTCTGAAAAATACCTTAGTGAAAACTGGAACACCACATTGAAATCTAAACCATCAGTAGTTCAAAGTCACTGCTTTTTTGTTTTTGTTTCTTTATAGTAGACTTAAAAAAAAAATCCTCACCTAAGGATATGTTTAGCGATTCTTTCTTTTTTTAAGAGCAAGACAGGAATTAGGGGGAAGAAGGAGAGAGTGAGAGAGAGAGATGGAGAGAGAGAAACACCAATGGGTTGCCTCACATACAACTCCAACCATGGATCAAACCTGCAACCTAGGCATGTGCCCTGACTGGAAATCAAGCCCACAACCTTTTTGATGTCTGGAACGATGCTCCAACCAACTGAGCCACCCCACCAAGGCTTAGAGGACTTTTTTAAAGAGAAGTTTTAGGTTTAAAGAAAAAAAAATGAGAAAATGGTACAGACTTCTCATATATTCTGCATCATTTTACAATTAGTGAACCAGTACCAATCCATTATTATGAATTATGTTTCTTAGTTTCTACCCAATGTTCTTTTGCTGTTCCAGAATTCCATCCAGGATGCCACATTACATCTAGCATGTTGTCTCCATAGGGTCCTCTTGGCTGGGACAGTTTCTCAGACTTTCCTTGTATGTGATAACCTTGATTGTTTTGAAGACTGTTAGTCAGGCATTGTGTAAGACGCCTCTCTATTCGGATTTGTTGGGTATATTTTTCATGATAAGACTGGGGTTATAGGTTACTGGGAGGAAGATCATAGAGATAAAGTACCATTTTGCCACATCATATTAAGTGTGCATATTATAAACATGATTTATGAGTTGATGCTGGCCTTTATCACCCAGATAAGGTAGAGTTTGTCACAATTCTGCACTATAAAATCCACATCTAAGGAGTGGAAAGTTATGCTTCATCCTTTGAGGGTAGAGTATGTAGATTACATGAAATTTCTAGTAAATTATTTGCAATTTTTCTGCATGGAAGATTTGTTTCTGCCATACTTATTAATTTATTCACTTATTTATTTATACCATATGAACTCATAAATATTTACTTTATACTTTGGGTATAACCCACTACTTCTTAATTTTGTTGACTGCCCATACCTCAGTTACCCAGAAGTTCCCTACCAATATTTCATTTTAACCTTTATCTCTCTTTCCTTGCTCTCAAAAAAGCTACAAAAAGGCAAAGTAGTTTTGGACTGTCCAAAATGGCTACTTTGATTTGTTATGTATTTTTTGTGAAATAGTTAATAAGGCTTTTGATAAAGAAATTAAAATGCATCTGACATTCTTAAAAAGCCAAACATAATAAAGAGTATTATTTATACCACAAGTCAATTCTCTAAATATTAATATGTAAATCTAATTAAATTTATATTTTAAGTCCAATAGATTTTATACAATTTGGAATTGGATAAAATGATATTAAAATTCATGTGAGTGGTGATTGCTGGGGGAAGGAGGTATAAGGGTTCTAAATGTCAATGGAAAAAATAAAGATTAAATTTTAAAAATTCATGTGAAAATGCAAATGTCAGGGAATAGCCAATATAACTCATTTTAAAACCTATTTAGCACATATCAGCAAATATTATAAAGCCAGTGGAATCAACTAAGTATGGTGTTTGCATAATGATAGATAAATAGATTAGTTTAAATAAATAGTAAACCAAATAATTTTAACCTGACAGAATCCAGCAATACAGCTTAGTTCTCGTGTGATAAAATATTAGTGGTATGTTGCTCAGTGGGAAAAGTTTGGCTTATTTAACAAAGGATGCTGGCACAAATCCTCAGCTATATGAAAGAGAATATTTAAGACCACAGGAGCTGAGAATCCCACCAGTGGCCCACATGACTGTGTGTTTGTGGCCAAAGGGAATGAATAACAGGGGGTAAGGCCAGCAAGTGAAGAGTGAAATTCAGCTTTGCAGGGAAAGTAGGAAACTACTTTTTTCTACTAAGAAGAAGAAGGACAATCATATATATTCATATGTTTCAGGAAAACAGTGGCAGAATGTGAAGGATTTGTTGGAAGGGAGAAAATTAAAATGGAGGAGACATCCAGGACAAGAGGGTCTGGAAAGACAAGAGGTGCAAAGATTACTGGTTTTAAGAATCAGGTGCAGAGCTCTGACAACTGGGGGAGCAAACCCATGAGTCTAATCTGGCCTGGTTTATTGTTTTGCCTCGAGTCATTGTCTCCCCAGCTATTTCCATTTCAAATACGTATGTTCCTGCTCTCAAGACTTTTTTCTCCTGTTCTACAATTATAGTGACCCAAAGAGTACAAAATTTACATTTAGCCACTAACAGTTTCTGTAACACCATAGTGAAGCTCTTTTCAGTTCCTGGAACCAGCTTTCATCACACTGATCTTGCATCCTCTTCAGTGTAACCAATTTATAGGCTTTAGGCCTCCAGTAAAGGATTCACTTAAGGGAAACTGAAGATGTTGTGGTTCAAAACCCAACCCGGAGTGTGCTCAAGCATAAGAGAGCACACAGAATCAGAATACTGCGTTCTGTCAACAAGTCTTAGCACCAGCTGGCGAGGTTGTGTTCCTCTCTGCAAGTTGTGTTCAGCTGTTGGTTGTCTGATGCAGCAGGCAAAACCCAGCTGGGACACAACAGATCTACAGCCGTTTGAGAGGACAGCTGAGGTGTAAATCTTTTTTCAAAACAAAGACTAGATTAGATTTAAAGTTCAAGTTTGCTCGAACTTCATAATGCAAAGGCCTTTGTAAAATACATTAACAAAGATGAAAGCAATATTGAAAATAAACACCTTCATATTATATGAGGATTTCTGTTTTAGGATATTCAAACTATACTATGACTATAAGCTTGGAAAATCTAGGAACAGTGCTTCTTCTCTCTTCTTGATCTTTCCATCATTACTCTTTATTATTATTAATATTACAGTCGTTTATTTATTAAATAATTTGTGCCAGGTAGTCTAATAAGAGTGTTTATTCTCATTTTATTCTTCATTCTAAAGTCATTTTATTAAACCTTATTTTATCAGCAAGATTAAGTAACATTTCTGTAGTCGCATAGCTAGGAAGTGAAAAATTTATGATCTACCTCAAATGTATATGACTCCAAAGACCATGTTCTTCCTATGTTATATTTTCTCCCAATTATGCCAAAGCAAAAAACTATTTTGAATACAGAAAAGTCAGTCTTTGGTAATGCCATTTACCTTTAATGCAAATTGCTTTTGTGCCTGTAATCTTAATTTAATTTGATAAACCAGCCAATTTTTTAAAATTATATTTTATTGATTATATTGTTACAATAGTTCCAATTTTTTCCCCAGCCAATTATTTCAAGGTAAGCACTGAATCTGAAGAGATTGAAACTGTTATTCAACTTTTTTTTTCCTTATATCTTTACTGACCATGCTTAGAATATGATAATCATTAGATGACTATTTAGGACAAGTCACTAAGTTTTCTAAATTTCAGTTCACTTACCTATAAAATGGTTGTTCAAAACATTAAATAAGAATATATATAAACATATCTAGAGAATAATATCCACTAAATAAGTGGCAATCTCCTCTCTTTCTATCATACTCTATACTCCTCAGATCTGCAGTGTTATTAGATCCATAAAAGTGTGTGCTTTACATTTTAAAAATTGCTCTTGTGGTGAGGATGGCACTTAATCCTCCAAATAAATATCTAATAGTGGACTTTTAGTACTCTGGTAAACAGAGAGAAAAAATGGTAAGTTGTAAGGTCTTCCAACATTCTCAAATCCCAGCAAGTTGTCATCTGTTTCTTTAAAAAGTGCTGTAAAGAGGTGAGTTTTGGCTAGCGAAAGTTTGGCATTGTAAAGAAGGAAAGAAGCACTTGAAAGGTCAAGCATAAGACAAGCACACAGAGAGGTTATAACAAAGTTATTTGAAATAAAAACATACAAAACTGATAATAAAATGGTGACATCATTAAACAAACCATTTTGGTAGAAAGCTTTGAATATTGCTAGTGTTTAATGTTTAGCCTCTTGAGGTCATAATATTAATAGTAATTTTTAATCCCTTTATTTTAACATAAATCCAGTAGTCTCTATGGATTATCTCAACCAGAGCTGGAATGAAAATAAAGGATGACCTTTAATACTGAGGTGCAGAAGCTGGGGACCTTCATTGTTACAACAGAACAAGAAGGGATCCAAAGAATGCAACATTCAGGTCCATTTTTCTTGAAAGTGACAGATGTGCATTGCAATTGTCTGCTGAGCAAGATCGTGTAATTCTGTCTCCAGAGATTTTGGTATGTCTCTGCCAGAAAACAATGCAGTGCCCTACTATCACAGTTCCTTCTCTTGTCCATTGGGGATAGAATTATATTTTAAAAGAGCCCATATTTTGTTCTGCTGTGTTTCAAAGAGTTTGGACTTCTATGACTACTATAGGAGAAAGAATGTCCTTGTGCCTCAGCAATTCGTTAGGTTAAAATAGAACTCAGAGTCTCTGTCAAGTGCAATTCTTCCTTAGATAATACTCTGACAGCTGTTAAAGTCAAAACTGAGCCACAGATGCATGTAACGTCTCTCTGGGGACTCAGAGAGTTCTCTCAGCTGAGTAAGACACTTATGTCCAAAATGTTGTACACAAATATTCAAAACTACCTAAGGTCAAAGAAGACAAGTTGTTGGAAGGAACTGACATAGTTTGAACTTTGATGTACAGGAAATAAGGTAGTAAAAAAGTCCTGTCATTTGGTCTAGGTAATTGAAGAATCACTGAGTTAAAGCCTGAACAGAAAGAAAGACAAGAAGATGAATTTAGCTCTTCTCTTCATCAATTTAATATTGACAATGTACCTTAAAATATAGCTCTTGTATGAAAAATTGTAAGGCTGACAGATACACAGGTGAGATCAGCTCACTTGCTTTGTTACAGTGAGTTTACCTTGAAGGCACATCAGTTTTTATTTAAAATATTAAATAAAGAGTTGTGATGCAATAGTTTATTCAAAAAAACTTCATGTCTCATCTCATCAACAATTATTGTTGAATGTATGCAAGATATATGTTCCACTCACAGTATTAAACATGAATAAGACATAGAACCTCTTTTCAAGTAATACTCAGTCACTCTTTGGTAGTGCTAGATTCCATGTCCACAGAATGGAATTTGGGAAAAATTTATTAAATTATAGTCTAGCTCTTCACTTATGGATTGATCATCAACTAGGGAGCAATTCCTGTGGTACTATTTGACTCCCCCACATGTTTACACTGGATTTTGTTCTTCTGCTACAGATGAAACCAAACGAGGGGTCATATAGAATGGAATGTTTATCTAAGGAGGGCACAATGACCTTTAGTGCAATCAACTGCTCATTGTTAGTATTTCACACATCTCCTGAGAAACAGGCAGTAAGATGCTCATAGGAAGGTCACCAAACACTTTCTTCAAACATTTGAGAAATGGTTACAGCTTAGCATTTTTTGGCAGTAAACAATAGCATTGTGCCTTTTATTTTATAGGGGTGCTAGGCTAGTCTTAAGAACTGTCACTGTATGTGAGAGAAGGTAGTGTTTTTGCTTCTCTGACCAACCAAATAATCTTTTGGAAGTTTCATTGATAAGAAGGTGATTCTAAAGTTACAAAAGTCAAACCCATGTAATACCTTGTTCAAGATACATTATTTTTTTGTTTTTATTGTGTTAAGAACAGATAACATGAGATTTTAAGTATATAATACAGTATTAATTAGAAGTCTGATGTTGTATAGAGCCTCTCTAGAACTTAACTCATTTTGCATAACTGGGACTTTATGTCCATTGAATAGCAACTTCTCATTTTTTCCCTTTGCAGGTTCTGGAAACCATCATCCTACTTCCACTATCATTCTACTTCCACTTAGACGAGATATCTAAAATAGTCAAATTCATGGAAGCTCCAGATATTTTTGAAACATAGTAGATCGTAAATCAAATATGAAAAAGGACACACAGTCTATGTTTCCGTAGGCTATTGAGTTAGCTGATTGTCTCAGTGGATTCAAATATGAGTCAACTTTGTTTCTTTGTTCACTTATTTAACTGAATGTACTCCCTTGTTTTGGTGTTGCATATATAAAGCCACAATCCTGTGCCTTGCTACCTAGACCACAACCCTGGAAGACTTGTCCTTAAACCCACATATGCGATTGTAAACAACTTGAATTGGCAGCTTGTTATGTGTGTCAACCCTGTTTTAGTTTTGGAAGACCTAGTAAAGTAGGAGATAAAAATTTCTGCTCAGGGAGCCTATATTCTAGAGGGGGAGATAGGCAATAAGTAAGTTGAATAAATAAAGCACACAGTATATGTAATAGTAACACCTACCTAAGAGAAAATATGAAATAGGGAGAGGACAGATGAAATGTCGCAGTTCAGGGTAAGAGTGAGAATAGTGAGATTTTAGATAGCATGGACACAGAAAGCCTCACAGAAAGATTGGCTTTTAAATTAAAACTTAGTGGAATCTGGCCTTGCAGACGCCGCCGCCGCCGCCCCGGATATTCCCGCATCCAGCCATGGTCAACCCCACCGTGTTCTTCGACATCGCTGCTGACGGCGAGCCCTTGGGCCGCGTCTCCTTCGAGCTGTTTGCAGACAAAGTCCCAAAGACGGCAGAAAACTTTCGTGTTCTGAGCACCGGGGAGAAAGGATTTGGTTATAAAGGTTCCTGCTTTCACAGAATTATTCCAGGATTTATGTGCCAGGGTGGGGAATTCACACGCCACAATGGCACAGGCGGCAAGTCCATCTACGGGGAGAAATTCGATGATGAGAATTTCATCCTGAAGCACACAGGTCCTGGCATCTTGTCCATGGCAAATGCTGGACCCAACACAAACGGTTCCCAGTTCTTCATCTGCACGGCCAAGACCGAGTGGCTGGATGGCAAGCATGTGGTCTTCGGCCAGGTGAAAGATGGCATGGGTGTTGTGACAGCCATGGAGCGCTATGGGTCCAGGAATGGCAAGACCAGCAAGAAGATTACCATTACTGACTGTGGACAACTCTAATACATTTGACGTGGGTTTTATTTTAACCACCAGACCATTCCTTCTGTAGCTCAGGAGAGCACCCCTTCACCCCTCTCTGCTTGGAAATGTTCTGTAATCTTCGTGCTCTCGCCGCAGTTCATTGGGTTCCATATTTTCCTTACCCCTTCCAAGTCTAGCTGGATTGCAGAGTTAAGTTTATTATTATGAAATAAAAACTAATCAACAACAACAACAAAAAAAAACTTAGTGGAATCTAAAGAAAAATATAAATGAACAAACAAAACACAAACAGACTCAGATACAGAGAACAGACTGGTGGTTGCCAGAAGGCTGAGTGGGTTGAGGCATTGGGTGAAAAAGGTGAAGGGATTGGGAAGTACAGATTGGTAGCTACAAAATAGTTATGAGGATGTAAAGTACAGCATATGGAATATAGTCAATAATATTGCAGTAACTATGTAGGGTGCCAGATAGGTATCAGGAATATTGGGAGGAACACTTTGTGAAGTATACAGGGTGCAGCAAAAGTAGGTTTACAGTTGTTCATATGGAAAATAATGCAATCATTAATTAATAATAATATAAGAATATACTCTGTGTTTTGTATAGTCACAACTGTAAACCTGACTTCCCCCCACCCTGTATGATTGTGTAACCATTAATAGATGGGGGAGATTAATTGTAACCACATTAATGGTTACACCTGAAACTAATACAAAATAGGTCCCTGGCTGGTTTGGCTCAGTGGATTGAGTGTTGGCCTGCGAGCTAAGTGTCGCTGGTTCGATCTTCCAGTCAGGGCACATCAGAGAAGGAAAACTCTGACTCCAAAATCCTCCGCTGCCTTGCGGCATACCTCTTCAGGGGAAAGGCTAAGGGAGTAAACCCCGACAGAAAATCCGGAGCCGGAGTCCCTAAGGCGGTTTGACGTTGTAGTCAACACCGGCAACTCCTGCGGCGCACCTGAAGCCAAGCTGTATTGACTCCGTCTTTCCCTTGGATCCTTCAGCTGCGAAGAGAGGGGGGGTCTGCTGCATGGGCAACAGCAGACCCTCCATATCACCCTGCCCAGGCTCTGTAGCTTCAGTTTCACTGGAGAGGACACTCCAGCGTCATCGCAAGATGTCGATTCAACACGGGAGGAGACAGATACCGTGTCACTCCCGAGTTGGACTGCACAGCCATTCTCGGCGGTGCAGATAGACTCTTAAGAAGCTACACCATCGTCTCTCGAGACGGACGGCTGCCGACCGAATACAAAATAATATTGAATGTCAACTTTAATTAAAATTTTTAAAAAACTGATTGAAGTGAGGGAGCTTGTCAACTGGCCAATAGGAGGGCAAGCAGAAAAGGAGCAGTAAGTGGAAAAGGGCCGTGGGAAGGTGCCACAGTGTTTGGGGAACTGGGCACCTGGAGTGAAGAGAATGAGGAGGGTAGTACCAAGAGGCAATGGGGGGGCCTGTCATTGTAGGGCCTTGTAGAGGATGGAAAGAATTTTAGTTTTCGCTCTTGAGGTGAGAGTCTTTTGTAGAGTTGTGCATAGAAGAGTGACAAGATATGACTTATATGTTGAGAATGTACTATAGAGAAGCTGTGGCAGAAGCAGGGAGGAAGTCAGAAAGTTAGAGCAATAATTAAACCCAGGTTAATGGTGACTTTAATGGGGAGTTGGCCATAAAGAAAGCAAAATAAAGATAACATAATACACTGTTAGAAGGAATGTAGGGTGTGAGAGGAGGAGACAACTCAAGAATGAAGTCTTGTAGGATGTAGTGGCCATTATATGAGATTGGGAAGACATATGGGATGAGATCACATTGGTGGGAATAGAGAATTTGGTTTTGGGCATAAGATTTTAATGCAGTTCAATCAAGATGGCTGTGTAGGCAGATATGACTTGCCTCTTTACACAACCACATCAAAATTACAACAAAAATATAGAACGACCATCAGCCAGAACCATCAGAAATTGAGTTAAGTGGAAGTCTGATAACTACAGAGTAAAAGAAACCACATCCATCGAGACAAGTTGGAGGGGTACAGACACAAAATGGGCTGTTCCCTAACCCACATGTGGTGGATAAAAATTCAGGAGCAATGTCTCACGAGTAAGGATTCCCAGCCCCACACCAGGCACCCCAGCCCAAGGTTCCAGTGCAAGGAAGATAAGTCCCCACAAATTCTGGCTACAAAAATCAGAGGGGATTGCATTGGTAGAACAAACTAGTGGCGCCCCAAGCAGTTTCTCTTAAAGAACCCACACACAGACTCACCTACTCAGACTCACTCCCTCTGAGCTCTAACACTGGGGTAGCAGCTTAAAAGACACCAGTGGTATACAGGAAGAAACTAAAGTGTCTGGCATCAAGGCAAGCAGAGGCCATTATCTCTTTTCTAAACCCTCCCCTGACAGAGTTGGCAAGCTGGTGCCATATCTGAGACTCCATCAACTTGGCTAACACTGTTTGACCCACTTTTGAGATCACCAGTCTCTGCCCCACCCTACTTACAGGCCCACCCAAGCTGCTTTCCCATATGAATGGTTGGTCTTGGCTCATGCTTACAATTTCTTTTTTTTTTTAAGTATATTTTATTGATTACATTGTTACAGTAGTCTCATCTTTTTCCCCTTTGCTCCCCTCTTCCCAGTACCCCCCTTCCCTCCAGCAACTCCACCTCCGTTAGTTCATGTCCATGGGTCATACATATAAGTTCTTTGGCTTCACCCTTTCCTATATTACATATTCTTAAGTCCTGTCAAACAAACAATAGCTGGCCTCAGTGAGCTCCAGCCCAGTACTAGCAGCAGATAGCTTAGACTCACAGCTTGGCTTCCCTTGGTCATCTCTAAGACCAGCACAAGTAGCAGCCATCTCAGATTGCTTTATAGTTCAGGCAGGGTGGCCCCGGACAAAACACATGTGGGGGCTGACCTTGGCCTTCACCAATGGGAAACCTCAGGGCCAGCATACCCAGTGGACAGCTACAGATCACATCAGAGCACCACCACCCTGCCCCTGTAGAGATGATCCTTTATGGAGGGTGGAAGTTGCTGGTCAGTGGTCACAGCCAGTCCTTTCAGTTGACTGGAAGTTGATCTGCCAACAGCAACCAAGTCTCAACTACAAGAGGAGGGAGTACTCAGTCCAAACAAAGGGTGCATCTCAAGTACCAAGCTTGGGTGATAGGGGAGGCTGTGCCACTGCACCCTATAGAACACCTATTACATTAGGCCATATGACCAAGACAGGGAGTCAAAGCAGTTCTACCTGATACAAAGAAACAAACACAGGGAGTGTGCCAAATTAAGGAGGCAAAGAAATACAGCCCAAATGAAAGAATAGAATAAAACCCCAGAAAAAGAACTAAACAAAAGGGAAATAGCCAACTTATCAGTTGCATGCAGAATTCAAAACACTGATGATCAGGACGCTCAGAGAAATGATTGAGCATGGCCACAAAATAAAGGAAGAAGTGAAGGTTATACAAAGTGAAAATTAAAAAAAAAAATCCACAGGGAACCAAGAGTGATGGGAAGGGTTCTGAGATTCAAATCAATGATTTGGTACAAAAGGAAGAAATAAACATTAACCTAGAACATAAAGAAGAAACAAGAATTGAAAAAGCAAGGACAGGTGTAGGAACCCTGAGACAACTTTAAATGTACCAACGTCTGAATCATAAGTGTGCCAGAAGGAGAAGAGGAAGAGCAAGAAACTGAAAACTTATTTGAAAAAATAATGAAAGAAAACTTCCCTAATTTGGTGAAGGAAATAGACATACAATCCAGGAAGCACAGAGAGTCTCAAACAAATTGGACACACAGAAGCCCACACGAAGACACATTATAATCAAAATGCCAAAGGTTGAAGATAAAGGGGGAAATCTTAAAAGCAGCAAGAGAAAAGAAGGAGTTCCCATAAGACTCTCAGCTGATTTCTCAAGAGAAACTTTGGAGAAGAGAAGGAGTTGGCAAGAAGTATTCAAAGTGATGAAAAGCAAGGACCTGCAACCTAGATTACTCTATCCAGCAAAGCTATCATTTAGAATGGAAGGGCAAAGTGCTTCCCAGACAAGGGAAAGCTAAAGGAATTTAACATCATCAAGCCCTTATTATATGAAATGTTAAAGGGACTTACTTAAGAAAAAGAAGATCAAAACTATGAACATTAAAATGACAACAAACTCAGAACTATCAACAAAAGAATCTAAAATTTAAAAACAAAAACAAACTAAGCAAACAGCCAGAACAGGAACAGAATCATAGGTATGGGGATCATCTGGAGGGTTATCAGCTGGAGGAGGAAGGAGGAGAAGTGGAAAAATGGTGCAGGGATTAAGAAGCATAATTGGCAGGAAGAAAATAAACAGGGGGATGTTAAGAATAGTATAGGTAATGGAGAAGCCAACGAACTTACATGAACAACCCATGGACATGAATTAAGGGGGGGGGATAGCTGGAGGGAAAGGAGGTACCAGATGGAGGGGAGCAAAGGGGAAAACTGGGACAACTGTAACAGCATAATCAATAAAATAAATTTTAAAGAAAGGCTTTAATGCTAATATGATTTCCAATAGAGGAACCAGTGGATCGGTGAACATATGGTATCTGAAGTTTGGGGAAGTCTGAACTATAGATATAAATTTTGAACTCATCAACAACCAGGTCGTATTTAAAGCTATGAAACTGATTGATATCAACTAGAGTATTATTAAGATTTTTAAAAAGCCTAATGAGAACAGCATAGGGGCAAGGATTAGAGCAGAGGCATGACCGACCTAGAATTTTCAGAGCAGCACTTCAAATTTTTAACTGGTAAATACATGCCTCATTTGCCCTATTTTCCCCCTTAAACTCCTGTTTTCTTTATTTACTTCACAATTGGGCATTTATTTTTCTCTTAATTAATTTATTCATTACAACTAGATTACTAACTAGACAGTAAAGATTTTTGTTTTTGTTTTTGTTTAGAGAAAGTCTCTTTTTTTGCACCATGTATAATAATGTTAGACACTAGTAAGCATTTAATAAATACTTCCTTTTAAGAGATAGAAATTTATAATCATGACTTTTCTTTTATCAGAAATAACATGGTCCGGGGGACCAAGATGGCCGCGGAGTAGGAACAGTGTTCTCAGCTCGCTCCTGTTAAGGAGACAATCCAGGAGGAACAAACTCGGGGAGGAATGACTGAGTGAGTGGGAATATCTGATAACGTGAATGGGGAAGAGATCGTGGGAGCAGCGTGGAGGGGGGTGGAGGGGTTTATCACAAACTGCAGGCTGAGTCATTCTGAGACTCCGTGCGTTTGCAGTATCAAGCCGGAGAGCTCACTAGCCGGGAGTGAATTCTTGTAGGGAGTTAGGGAGAGGATTTGGCCGAAAAAGCCAGAGGAGTGAGAGAACAGTGAACAACCAGGACTGGGAGAAACTGTGTGACCTGAGTCTAGAGAGAAACATCCTCAGCTGCAACCTCCGACGGAAAGCTCGGCATCCCGGGCGCGCCCAGCACTTGCGCTAGGGCCCTACAGAACAAAGGAGCAGTTTTGGGGCTAGGAGACGGGCCGCACAGAAAAGCTGTTTCGGAACTCCGGACCGGGGGAGAACTGTGTTCTTGAAATCAGTGTTTGCTCTTTAGTCGCGCTAGAATCCCACAGAAGAAAAGGCAGGTTTGGGGCTAAGAGAGAAATAGGACACACAGGGTGTGTAAGTAGGGAAGGGGGCGGAGGCGGAGGTTCTGGAGGGGAGACGGTTTTAGGGCAAGGAGAAGGGCCTGCGGGGAGGGGCTGCTGTGAAGCTCCGGACCGGCAGAGAGCTCCGGGAAAGGAGAGTGCTGCGCTGACCGACCACACTAGAGTCCCACAGAACAAAGGGACGGTGCTGTGGCGGGAAGAAAGATAGAGCGCGCAGGCCGATAGACAGGGAAGCCAGCGGAAGCGGTAGCTCGGAATAGAGAAAGTTTTGAGGCAAGGAGAAGAGCACAGGCAGGAAAGCCACTGCAAAGCTCCAGACTAGGGGAGAGGCCCTGGGCAGGAAAGGGCCACTGGGCCCGGCACTTTGACTGACTGTGCCAGAGTCCTGCAGAACAAAAGGACGATCTTGAGACAGGGAGAGAGGTGGGGTGCACAGGCATATAGACAGGAAAGAGAGCAGAAGCTGTAGCCTGGGAATAGAGACAGGACCGGAGGCAGGGCGGGGATTGCTGGCAGGCACAGGCTGGACCAACAGAGGGAAGGAGTAGCTGGACAAGCCTGAGGAGGGCTGAGGCTGCCGCAGGAGGGGACAACTAAAGGCAGCTCACAGCAGAGCGGTGGTAGGCCCACGAAAAAAAGACTAGCAGCCCCAGAATCAAGCAGAACCCTCCCACAGCCAGCCAACCAACCAGAAAAGATTTGAAACTCATGGAATTTTGAATAGGAGCAGACTCAGGAAGGAAGCAAGGAAAAACCAAAAAACAAACAAACCAAAAACACCCAGAGACTGTGCATAAAAGTTGAATTGAGTTAAAATCCTCATTCTTTTATCTCTCACTTTCTCTCTAACTACCCCTACCGTCAGTCCCTTCTTATTCTCGCTCCTTTTCTCCCCTCCCCTTCCCCCCTTCTCTCCCCTTAGCATTCTCCCCTGCATCCTATTCTCAGTTAATTTTATAATTTTAAGTTCTCTCCCTTTCTCACCCTCTCCTTTCTCTGCGCTACTCACCTTCAACTTTATTAAATTTCTTTCTTTATTTTGTCCCCCTTCAGTCTACATTCATTCTTCTTTCATCTCTTGTCCTTATTTTCCTTCTCTCCCTATACATAATCTCTCTCTCTCCCTATTACACTTTATATTCTAATCTCTTAATATTCAAATTATAATTCTAATCTATCCCCCTCTCCCTTTACTCTCCTATTCTTACCCCTTCTCTTTTTCTACCCCACCCCCCACTTCTTTCCCTACCTCTTGTATTTCTCTCCTTCATCCTATCTTTTGCCAACTCTTCAATTTCAATCCTCCCCTCCCTAATATCTCCTCTTCCTCCTGATTTCCTTCCCTCCTCTGAGCTCTTTTCCTCCCAAATCCTCTTGCTTTCCTATCTCCTATTCCTCTCTCTCTATATTCACCTTTTCTCTCTATCTTGCAACTTTATATCATGTTTTAATCTCCTAATCTTTTTTATAACATATAATTTAAAAAAGAATTTTAATCCAGTCCCCTCTCTTCTACCTCTCCTTCTTCTTTTGTTCTCTCTCCTACCCTTCTCTTCTCTACTTTCTCTCTCTCTTTCCTCTCTCCCTTCCTGTCTTGCTATTTTCTACTCTGTATTTTTATTCTTAAAAAATTCTCTCTCAATCTATTTCCTACCTTCTAACCTCCCCAGCCCTCTCTTTCAATTTCTGGCTGTCTGTCTACCTGGATGTCTGTTGTGTCTACCCTACCTCCCACGCTAATCATATAGTATATACCGATTATATAATCCTAATACTATACACTTCCACTTTCTCTCTCCACACTGTAACCCTCCCCTCCTTTTCAAACAGACAGTGTAAGTGTTAATTGCTCTCTTACATAACCTTGATCCCAATTGCTAATATTAATACTCTATCAACTTCCAGCTCAAAAATTATCCTTCCTTCATTTAAAACAACTCCTTTCTGTTTCTCCTACGAAATAAGAGTCCCAGTATCTCCACAAGTATATTAACATGGGTTCATTTGCAGCCTATAGTGGGATTGTATTTGGGGGAGACATTGGAGGGTGTGGGTTTCTTGCCTGGGTTGTGTAATTATGTTTTAGCAGCACCTTCACAAAAGATCTCAAGACAAGGTGGGCAGAGTGACTCTCAATCAACTAACCAGAGAAAAAGATCCACCAAAAAGTAGCTGAAATACAACCAGACAGATTAAAGAAATATCATCAAGGACAACACAGAAGGAGATCCAGGAGGGCGGAGGAGTAAGTGGAAGCTACACTAACCCCCTCCCAGGACCAGCCAGTGCTGACTCAGCCCCAGTACAGCAGACAGACCATCCCCCTCCAAGTGGTGTCATACTAAGGGGAAATAAAAGCCCTGCCTACAGGAATTAAGTTGCCACACCCACGGTCCTTAAGCCTGACGGCTGATCACAGATTGAGTATAGTAACAACTAAAGAAGAGAGACAAAGGCAGTAGATCCCTGGAAGTCTCCAACAGGCTGCCTAGGGCCAGTCTGGTACATGATCTGACGCTACCAGAGGCAGATCCAGGAAGAACTGATCATTCTAAGAAGCACCAACAAACAAAAGGAATCACAAAAATGGGGAGACAGAGAAACAACCCCCCATCAAAAGGAAAGGTAGAATCCCCAGAAAGAGTGCTAAATGAAATAGAGGGGAGCAACATATCAGATACAGAATTTAAAACATGGATTATGGAGAAGCTAAATGAGCTCAGCAGAAACTACAAAGAACTCCAGAAAAACTACAGTGAACTCCAGAAGAACTATAAGGAACTTACTGAGAATTATACCAGCATCAAAAAGGACATGGAAGCTATCAATAAGAGCCAGGAGGAAATGAAGAATACGATCTCTGAATTGAAGAACACAGTAGAAGGAATTAAAAGCAGGCTAGAGGAAGCAGAAGATCGGATCAGCGAGCTGGAGGACAACGTACACAAAAACTCCCAGACAATGCAACAAAATGAAAAAAGACTGAACAAGACTGAAGAGGTTCTAAGACAGCTGCAGGACAACATGAAACGTAACAATATCCGTATCATTGGAATTCCAGAAGGAGAAGAAGAAGAGCAAGGGATAGAAAACCTCTTTGAAAAACTAATCACAGAAAACTTCCCTCACATGAGGAGAGAAAGAGTCACACAAATCCAGGAGGCACAGAGGGTCCCAATGAAGATGAACCCCAACAGGCCCACCTCAAGACACATCATAATTAAAATGGCAACATCCAAAGACAAAGAGAGAATCCTAAAAGCAGCAAGAGGGAAACAACTAATAACATACAAGGGAGCTTCAATAAGGCTATCCTCAGATTTCTCAGCAGAAACACTACAAGCAAGAAGGGAATGGCAAAAAATATTCCAAGCAATGAAAAACAAAGGCCTACAACCAAGAATACTCTACCCAGCAAGGCTCTCATTCAAAATGGAAGGCGAAATAAGGAGTTTCTCAGACAAAGGAAGACTAAAAGAATACATCTCCACCAAACCAGCAATGCAAGAGATGCTAAAGGGTCTGCTCTAAGAAGATAAAGAAACAGAGAGAAACAGAGAAGAACACGAGTACAAAGGGGGAAAATGACAATGAATAAGTACTTATCAGTAATAACCTTAAACGTAAATGGATTAAACGCTCCAATTAAAAGACATAGGGTAGCTGAATGGATTAGAAAGAATGACCCACATATATGCTGTCTACAAGAGACCCACCTTAGAACAAAAGATCTACACAGACTGAAAGTAAAGGGATGGAAAAATGTATTCCAAGCAAATGGACATGAAAAAAAAGCCGGGGTAGCAATACTTATATCAGACAAAACAGATTTCACAGCAAAGTCCATAAAAAGAGACAAAGAAGGGCATTTCATAATACTTAAGGGAAAAATCCATCAAGAAGATATAAACCTTATAAATATATATGCACCCAACTTAGGAGCACCCAAATATGTAAGGAAAATTTTGAAAGACTCCAAGAAAGATATAGGCAGCAACACACTCATCGTAGGGGACTTTAACACCCCATTGTCAACAATGGACAGATCTTCAAAGCAAAGAAACACCAAAGATATTGAGGCACTGAACAACACTTTAGATCAAATGGACTTAGTCGATATATATAGAAGTTTACACCCCAAAGAAGCAAAATATACATATTTCTCAAGTGCACATGGAACATTTTCAAAGATAGACCACATGGTAGGACACAAAACAAGCCTCAATAAATTCAAGAAAATTGAAATTATATCAAGCATCTTCTCAGATCACAATGCCTTAAAATTGGAAATCAACCTCAAGGAAAAAACTCAAAACATTCAAACTCATGGAGAATGAATAACATGCTATTAAATAA